>NC_135497.1:153130972-153329151 GCF_052857255.1 Amblyomma americanum | reverse complement strand
TATGGCTGCTAACATACAATTCAGCGAAAAATGCACAAATGCGATATTTTGTAGAATCATGGGAAATAGTGGCTTACAAAGGAAGTGAACAAGCTAATGTTAATGGAACCAATGAGAACAACTAATTATTAAACATTTCCCAGCTCACCATGGCCATAAAAAAATTATAAGCTAGCATTTTGAAGACTGGACACAAAAAACCTACTCTGCAGCTGAAGAGTCATCTGGGCATATGGTGTCCCACAGAGCCACCAGGTTACGGTGCACCAGTGTTGGCAAACAGCGCAAGAGGCGTAGAACATGGACTCCTCTGTGGTGATGCATCAAGGGAGAGCCCAACAAGACCAGCAGTCGCGCCAAAAGAGCTGTGGCTTAGGCACATTCGCTGCATGGCAGAGAAAATAAGGGGTACAGTGAGCTCGCACAAAGAGCAGGCTGCCTACAAAAACAACAATCTCCTTCAGACCAAAGCAATGGACACGAGGCACATTAAAAAGAAAAGACTTTGGCACAGCCTTTGTCAATACATTCATCATGCATGCCATCATGAAATAATTGGTTCTCTGTCTACACCCAGCTTTGTTTCCCAATGTCCCTATGACTAGAATGTATGCCCCTACCCACAGTATTAACAAATCATGATGATGATTATGGATTTTTATGGCGCAAGGCATCTATGGCCAAAGAGCGTCATGGCACAAGGTATTTTCTATTTCTCAAGGTGGGGTCAAACACCCATTTCCCAAGCATTTCACCTTAAATAAGCTGAGCACCAGACCAGGAGAAGGCTTGTACCCATCGTATCACCGGTGGGTACCCGGCGGCACTGGGGATCAAACCCCGCACCTACTGCATGCGAGGCGGATGCTCAACCACTTGGCCACCGCTGCGGTCATTAATAAATCATGCTAACTACTCACGAGAGGCAGGCGCCCATTAAGTTTTCAATAGTTAATCTGAAAAGCCCTTAAAATTTTTTCACTCTTCATTATCTCACTTTTCTTGTCACCTTAAAAAAAGCAGCACAACCAAGGACTGGGCAGCACATTAAAGAGTCAAAGTGCACTCTCTCCAAAAATTTCCTAAAAATAGCTTGAAGGCAAACTGTATGAAAATAGCATCTTTGAAGAAATACAGATGAATTCGGCTGTTACGTTTTTCATGGGACCGTGGAAAGAAAAAATGTACGATCATGGAAGACAGTTGGGCTAGTTGGTGTGTATTCGTTAGTGACTGCGACATTGCTACTAGCGTGGAAAGCACAAGGACAGAGGCAAAAGGAACGGACGAGACAGCACGCTAGACTTCAAGTGACGTTTAATGCACATGTAACAGATTTTAACACTTGCTTTCGGCGCATGCTCAGGAGACTGTGCCCCCGCCCCCCTCCACTTTATCAAGAAGCAGGTTGTCAAAACAAGGATAAACATTTAAACCAAATTGATGCGCAAGTTTTTCAATCCGTCTGCGTAGCGCTGGCTTCCCTGACAGCATACTCGCGTCCGTCACTGAGAGCCTTATTAAAGAGCTCCGACAGGGACGCAAGACAGCAGGCTGCTGCAATGACGGCCCGGGGGGACGTCCGGTGCCGGTGCCCTACATGCACAACTTGTCCCATCGCCCCAAAAAGGCTGCGGGAAAGTGCGGCATCCGTGTCGTTTTGACAGCCCCACAAAAGCTGTCTAGGATGTGCCGAATGGTGAACAATGCTTACCAGGCAAAAACCTGCGCAACAAAACACGCCACGCGGTTTGTGAACTGCACCATCGGTGTAGTGTACCTGATCCCACTGACCTGTGGTAAGTGTTATATTGGCCAAACAGGCCAGTGCCTTAATGAAAGGCTACGAAAACACCGGTCTACAGTCGCAGCTCTGATGGCCGGAGGCCATTTGGCCGCACATTGCCGCAAATGCAAAATAAAAACAGCAGGCGGTAATGAAGAAAAATGTGTTCCACTCTTTAGCCACACCAGAGTGCTGAGGCGGCTTCATAGGCAGGGTGACAGGGAAATATTTGAGGCATTTTGCATTGACAAGGCAGGGGACAAGTGCGTGAGCACACCCTCAGTAGCGCTCACAAAAAAGTAGATAATCTATCTGTTGAAAAACTTGCGCATCAATTTGGTTTAAATGTTTATTCCTTGTTTTGACAACCTGCTTCTTGATAAAGTGGAGGGGGGCGGGGGCAGTCTCCTGAGCATGCGCCGAAAGCAAGTGTTAAAATCTGTTACATGTGCATTAAACGTCAGTTGAAGTCAAGCGTGCTGTCTCGTCCGTTCTTTTTGCCTCTGTCCTTGTGCTTTCCACGCTAGTAGCAATGTCGCAGTCACTAACGAAAAAATGTACCGGCCAGGAAACGTAGTAGCTGGATGCAGTGCATGAAAAAAATTGTACAATGTTGCATGCCACTTTTTTTTTTTTGTCTTGTAAGTGCAACATGCTTCTCTGGAACCTGTAAGGCTCTGCAGCTCCCGCGATAGTTCTGCATGCGCAGAATGTCCGAAATGCCCTGCAATGGACATCTCTGTCTGCCTGGACAGTTGTCGGCTTTAATCCTATACATATCCTCATCTACTGGAATCTAGAAGCTGCATGTTATAAGCTGCAGGGGTTAAGAAAAAAAAAGCAGGTTACAGATACAAATGCTCCATTCCCTCGCAGCCAACCCACTGCATCTTGTACAGCGCTACCCGTGTGACACTGGTTGCGGCATAGTTTTGTTCATGCTCCTTCAGTTGCTTGTGCTTGCGCCACAGTGGCTATGGAACTGCACTAACAGCTGCTGCCCATAAGCATGCAGGGAATCAGTGTGGACGCAGCCTCGGGAGCCACCGAACATGGTGGTGCTCAAACACTGATGGCTTGCCAAGTACTGCTTTGGTCAGCGTGCCGTCATCGTGTTGCGCACATCAAATGTGAGCTGTCAAAATGCTGGCACTGTGTAAAGTGCTACCATGAGGCGACATCCACGACGTACAACGCAGGAAAATGCAACAACCGGGAACATAACAGTGGGATTCCAGTGTATACTCCAGGCAGAATATAAAAAGAAAACAAACAACAAAAACTTGAACTGTAAAAGAAGGCAAGAGTATACTGTGCTTTAAATTTATATCAGTGCTTTTATGACAAATTCTCCATTATTTTCTTCAGTTTTTACCACGCCATCACACTGCACCATCATGAAGTGAAAGGTGATACTGGAAACTAGAAAAGCCAACCGAATTATAACGGCTTAAGACGAGAAGTACTGGTTTACGGTTTATGGTGTTCGACGTCCCAAAGCAACTCAGGCTATGAGGGATGCCGTAGTGAAGGGCTCCGGAAATTTTGGCCACCCGGAGTTCTTTAATGCGCACTGACATCACATAGTGCACGGGCCTCTAGAATTTCGCCTCCATCAAAATTCAACTGCCGCAGCTGGGATCGAACCAGCATCTTACGTGCCAGCAGCCGAGCACCATAACCACTGACCTGCCACGGCGGCAGATGAGAAGTACTATTAATTTCTGCAGTCATGTCAGTGCTTCCTGGTATAGCCAGAGTTGACCTGTGCCACCTCATTATGTATATCCCAGACAAGCCGACATACTTTAATCTGTACATAAAAGTATGTTCATGAATTTTTCAGTAATTTAGTGATGAAGAGCCACTGTGGTGGCTCAGTGGTTATGGCGCTCGGCTGCTGACCCGAAAGATGTGGGTTCGATCACGGCCGCAACGGTCAAATTTCAATGGAGGCGAAATTCGAGAGGCCTGTGTACTATGCAATGTCAGTTCACGTTGAAGAACCTCAGTAGATGAAATTTCTGGAGTCCTTCACTACGGCGTCCTTCATAGCCTGAGTTGCTTTGGGACGTTAAACCCCCATAAACTAAACTAAATTATCAACAAAAACAACAAGTATGCTTTCCAAAGATATAGAAATATGAAGTGAAATTAAATTAATGAGTGCATTGATCCCATGTATAAAGAGCAGCTTTCTCTCTTCCAAACTGCTCTTGATTCAGCCGTTCCTCAGTTCCTCCCAAGAAAAGATTTCTGGCTAGGCCATGGCTTCTCTGCTAAGATCATGTCACAAGAACTGAAAGAAATTATTTTCATGACTAAACAGACTATATGACGCAACAGCTTCTTCCCAAAGCAAGCACATGATATTTTCATTGCAGAACATAAAAGAGTAAACCAAAAAACAAACATTCAAAAGCAATTTTGCTCCTCATGTTCACACAAGAAATGCAACCTCAAAGAAACATCTAACAACTACATTATTATTATTACTGAAAGAAGAAAAAGTAAAGAAACATGGGAAGAGAAGCTAGCAACTGCCACCTGAAGAGGCATAACTCTCACTTGCCATCCATCAACTGGAGACACGCACTGTACTACAGGCCACGAAAGTTTACGTGATGTGTGTTCTAGGAAAAAAACATTATTCTAGCATGTTACCAGCTGATGCAGCATGCTCTTCCCCGCACACCCTCAGATATTTCAGGCAACTGGTTTGCATGACTGCTTCGAAACAATTTTTTTTCCACAACCCGCATCCCGTAAAATGTTGTGGCCGATAGTACATCATGTAAAAGGATGTCTTAAAGCGTACCGAAAAGAAAAGGGACATTACTTATTCCTTTCAAGGACAGGCAGGCTTATTATTAGACAATTCATGGCATAAATGTCATGTGAATAAAAGTAGGGAACTCACGATGTTTCTCATAGTTGATCTCAATTGGGTAACCTGCTTCTCGCTTCTTTGAAGCAAAATTAGCAAGGCACTTGCAAATAATTCCCACAGCTGGGGTCAGCTCTTCACACAGCAGATATTCAAATAAAAAAGGCCACATGAGCTGAAATGAAAAAAAAAAAAACTACAAATAAACAACCCGAACAGCAGGTGAAGGTGGAAGCAGCTCGCATATTACCTACCTTGTCTATGTCATCAACAGTAGTTGTCAGAAGCTGCAAAACATTTTCACACATTGTACGCAGTGCCTCATTGCTCACATAGTCAAAGTCTGTGGGGCGCTTGGCCTGCAAAAGGATGCAATTGAAGGCACGTTAAAAGAAAACAGGAGGCTGCCTCTAATTCCCTGGAGTTATAAGCACAGCCATACATATCAATGACAACCGTGTCACAGCAAAGAAAAAATGATGTCATGCAAAGTAACATAATATACTGTCAGTAGAGATGCCAAGAACTTACTGTATCATCTGGAAGAGCACACTGCCGAACTAAGAACTCAATCATAGAGTGCCCACCATTTGCATCAAGGTAACCATGGTGTGCCAGGGCAACAATCACTTGGGCCAACACCTTCTTTGCCTGCAAACAATGAAATGAAAAGAAGCAAAAAGAGCTTGAAAGCCGAGCTTTAAGTTCAGTCACTTAACCATGACATCAAAACCATGGTAAACAAGTATAACTTTTGCAAGCAGCAGGGATGAAAACTTAGAAAGTCTTCTGCCTGTTTCTAAGTTCTCTAAGTTGCTATGTATAAGGAATAGCAGTTTCCTCTCAATATGAAAACCCAACAGTAGTACAGTCCCTGTCATACTTAACATAAGCCATCCTCCAACATCATGCCAATAAGCTCAATGTTCACCCAAGTATTCACATTTTGCAAGAGCAGTTCTAGAATGGTTGAAAACACCCCTGTGATCTAAGACCTAAAAAAAAAGAGACCTGATCTAACATGCTACGTCCGACATTGCCATTTATCCGTACATGTGCAAGCAATGCAATTTTAACACACATGACTGCAGTAAATAATAACAAGGCAGTACAATATTTCTGGACCCCTGCACAGTGCACATTCCAGCATACTTGAAACATTATTCATTAAAGTTCAATTACTTCTGTAGAACTAAAAGCAGTGCTTGATTCGAATCTTGGTCACAAAAAGAGTAGTCATGTGAAGTGACTGATGAATTATCTTGATCATGAATGACAAACAATGCAAGAATGATACAAAATGAATACAGGCAAGGCACTGCCACAAATCGCGGATAATCAGAGGAAGGGAAGCAGAAGAAAAGTGCCTAATACGGAAGAAAAGGATTGGTACAGTATGTGGGTTTCAAATTCTGAAGCAGAACATAAGCTATGGCAGATGCCATAGTGGAGGGCTCCAGATAAATTTAGGTCACCTAAGGTTGCTCAAGGTGCACTGACATTGCACAGCCCACAGGCATGTTTGCATTTCACCTCCATCAAAATGCAGCTCATGCGGCATGGATTCCAAAGGCAGGTGAAGTGTAAACTCGCCAATGTGCTGCGCCGTGCCAATAAATCCCATAAGCTTCAGCGAACACTTTCAAAAATTACATAAAATAGGGCATCTGAGCTGCTGCGGTGGCTGAGTGGTTATGGCGCTCGGCTGCTGGCCCGAAAGACGCGGGTTCGATCCCGGCCGCGGCTTGATTAATAATTTGATTAATAATTGTAAGCCAATTAGCTAGCTAATTAGTATTATTTTAAGAAACTGACATCCACCCCAGCTGAAAATACATTCCTGAAAAGATTTTTTTATTATTTTAAGCATCCTGTATCTAGGATATTTTTAAAGCACTCAAAAACACCCGGTATATTCTCATGCGATCAAAATAGGCGATTCTTTCCAATGATAGCTAGCCGTGTAGTCGTCAATTTAAAAGAATGAACCTAAATTGAGGACAACACAGCGAGATTTGGAATATAAAATGATAGCTGTAATGTTAAGAGACAGGGAGAGAGCTGAGTGGGTCAGAGAACAAACACAAGTTAATGACACTGTAAAGTGCCGTCGGGAGAAAGGACCCAAACCAGTCGGTAGCAGTCTCAAGAACAGGTTTTTCTTTTTTAATTCCTTGTTATCGTCCGAGTGCCACCTCAGAGCCCGAGCATGCTAGCACAGGGCTCGTGTAACTTCATCCTTTTTGGCCGCTCCAATCGTCCAGAGAGGGCATTGCTACAACATCATAGTCTAATCCAAGAAGTAATGGCCATGGACAGGGCAAGCAATGCGAAAACAAGATAATCGATTGTCATTAGGGTACTGGAGTGAATTCTCAGCGAAGGCAAGCATAGCAGGGCATGGAAGAAAGTCAGGTGGGCGGATGAGGTTAGAATATTTGCAGGGATAAGGTGGCCGCTGCTGGCACAAGGACAGGGTTAATTGGAGAAACATGGGAGAGGCCTTTGTCCTGCTATGGATGTAGTTAGGTTGATGATGATGACTCTCTAAGACAATGATAAGATACTGCAGAAGTTACATCTATTAAGAAGGTGTTCCTTGTGATGCAAAAGAAGAAAATGGGGAAACCCATTCATCTTACTGCTGTTCCACTTAACACAAATTGCTGCATGCCACAGTGAAGTACGACTTTTGTGTAGATTGGAGTTGCTGCTTCATCTAACTTTTTCACAAACAACTGACTTAAGAAGATTCTTTTACTCAATGCTAGTTATTATATAAATAAATAGCACGAGGACAGGGTTAACTAGAGAGACAGGGGAGAGGCCTTTGCCCTGCAGTAGCCATAGGGAGGCTGATGATGATGATGATGATGATGAAATAGCATGCACTAAAGAATGCCCAATAAATACAAGTAGAGCGGCATAGCACAAGGCTGCTGTTTCCAGACTACCTCCTTTTGAGTGCCAAATGAAGTGATACGAATTTGAACAGAGGCACCAGTCTTAAAAGACAACATCACAGCCATGCTTAGTCTCTAGATATCCAAAAATATCAGATGTCCAAGGTGCACAGTTTGTCATGTGCCTTGTTCAATAACCTCCTGGCAGCACCTAAACCATATCATGCATGGTGACCAAGTTCATAACCTCATACTACATAATGTACTTCCAATGCATTGTTTCGCCGGATAGTCTACTAAGCCCAACCATAGAACTACTGCAGGCGTGGGATGTCACATTATGTACGGGCTGTTTTTCATTTTTCATCTTCTTGTTTCCATGTAGTCTCCCACTAAGCACATTTCACATGCAATACAACACTAAGGAAATCCATTTCAAAAGCTCGTATCTGTGGTTTACAATTATAAGAGTTGCACTCCCATATACCACTTCATTCATTTCTATACTTCACTACTTTTTAAGCATCAGAACGAAAAAAAATGCATCTCCATTATACAGCCGGAAATGCCAATTCCTTGTGCTTCAGCTGAAACACTAATTAATTGTGGAGACCCACTTTAAAGCAAACTTCCACAACTTTAGGTGAATAATGCTCTTTAGAAGGTGTATTGCCTTGTTGCTTGGTTCGATGAATGAAGACTGCAGGCCACCAATTATGTTGCGCATCCTTTCATCCAAGTTGGGATCTGCAGTGAGCAGCATAGGAAAGAAAAGAAAGGATTGCACAGTCAAACATACAAGTTTAATGCAGCACTGGAGGGACATGTGAACAAATGTACAAATGTACTTTGCAATTATAAACAATTACATGACCTAACACCATATTCTTGCAAATATGCTTTGCCATGACGCCAGTTCACAGCAACCAAGACCCAGCGGCAATTCTTTCATTCCATTCAAAGAATTTAAAGCAACTGAAGCACATGAAGGATGTACTAATTCATGCGCCTCATCCTTCATAGAGACGTGGAATGAAAATGCTTCATATGAAATAATGCACTCCTTAGATAGCAAAAATGAAAAACTCAGCAGGAAGCATCACCACCGGAAAAAAAGTGTACATTGCCATCCATTTAAGGCCATCTGAAATACAACGCCCACTACACATGAAGCCAAGCGGCTTTGAGGCAATACCACAGCACTGCTGTCAATGGAACTCAGGGGCATTCACTTGCTACAAGGATGTAGAGGTGTAAGAAATAATTCACCCCTGCTCTTGTGCACATGCTAATAAATCACTTTAGAATCATAACGGTGCCATTTAACTTGTTACGCATGGGTGCTTTTAAAATATGGAGTTGCCTCATTAGTGCTGTCGCAGCTCTGCTGGTAGCGGGATGGCCAAGAGCACCGAAATGACAAGGCCTTAGCAGGGCAATAGATCATCTTGTCTGCTTCTTGGCAAAGCTGCTTAGAAACTCCATTAAAACTGCCCTTCACAGCATCGGCCCTAGTATTTTTTGCCAAGCACATATTTTTCTTCCTACTTTCCATTTCTTAAGATAAGGCAGGGAATGCCTTGCAATGACATTTCAGGAGGAGCATGAACTACGACATGAAACTGTACAATGAATTGTTTTCCACGCTTAGCTTAGTCTGACAAGTCGTAATATTTCCTGCAATTGTCTCACTACACAGGACTCCGTGCACTCTGATGTGTTCTCTCTCTCTCTCTCTCTCTCTCTCTCTCTCTCTCTCTCTCTCTCTCTCTCTCTCTCTCTCTCTCTCTCTCTCTCTCTCTCTCTCTCTCTCTCTCTCTCACACACACACACACACGCACACGCACGCACGCACGCACGCATGCACGCACATGCAAAAGTTATAAAAGACAAAATGTGTATGAAATATTCAATGTTTTGATATTTCAAATGAAAATAGAGGCCATTTTTTACAACTACCCACCCAAGAAGTAACACTGAATGTTTTGCACACGAGCATGTTTTGCACAAAAGCAGTTGCACTCCCTTTGAAATGCCTGTTTGGCATTGAGGTTATAAATATTTTTAAAACACTCCCACAGCATTTACATGAAAATAAAAACAAAACAGAACAGAAATTATTAGAAAACATTCATAAGCTTAATGTATCATAAAATAAATCCCAAAGTTGACCTATGTCTAATAGGTTTTCACAAAGTTGGTAGCAGTAATTTAGATTCTTATGCAAGAATCATTCGTAGCAATCTCAAATATGCTACATTTCTGGGCAAACGTTCTCAAAGCGATGTAGTGGAAATCATGTAGAAAGTGAGAAAGAAAAAAACCAGGCGCTATACGGGTTTGAACCAACAGTACACACCTTAACCCCCACAGGGTAAAGAAGGAAAACTAACTAATCAAGCCCGCAATAAACGTCATCTCAAGAGCCTTTATTCAGCTCAGTCTTATGCTCAGCTCAGCTTCAGGACATGCCTAGGAAATTCTCTAAACTCCTCCATTGCTTCCTTCCATGCATTCATGATCACGTGCGATTATATTAAGAGAGCTGGCACGTTCTGTTTCCTTGTTAGGTGGCCTCTCAACTAAGGCATCATTTTCTTTAGTGGTTTCCGTGAGTGCTTGACATACACAAAACCATCTGGTCTAATGCTTTTTCACATAAAATACCTACTGTCTTCTCTGCTAAGCTACAAGCAACCCAAATCCAATGGCACTATTCATCGATTACACACACCAACCTTGAAACAGATTAATGCAATCTTCCTTAAGGGCACTTTTCTAGGCAAATATCCATGTCGTACTTGCTGCCAACAAACAGATAAAGTAATGTTAGCAAGTTGGCCAAGACACCCATGGGCATTGAAACAGGGAAAAAAAAAAAATGAAGACAAGATGAAGGGTAACACACAATCATCTCCCTGCCACAATTGTCTGCAACATGCATTCCACACGCACATGAGCACTGCATGAGGCCGCAAAGTTGTGATAACCAATAAGAGTTCATTATCATGCAGCCCATTGCTTTACAAATATTGCTAACCACAGAAACTGTAATACTCATTCACATCCTCCCAAGTGCAGCCATATGGCTGCAAAGGAAAGCTACATGGCTTTCTCAAAAAAAAAATAAGAACTTTTCTTTAACTACGAAGTTCATGAGAAAGCTGAGTAACTTTCCTTTGTAGTCATATGGCTGTCTTGGGTGGGTGCAAATGAGTAATTACTTCTTTATTACAAATCTACTCCACCTTGGGGGATTCCCCTAAACATTTGACCAACATTGTTTCCAGTTTGAGTTATTGATCAATTCACTCTTGCCCTACCATAAGCTTGCTGTCCCGATTAGTTCAGTTGGTATGACTGCTCCAGTGAAGCGGTGGTTCCGGGTTCAAACCCCGGACCAGGACAAATTTTTCTTCAGCTACAGTAGAATCTCGGTGATACAAATTTCGCGGTGATACGAATTCACGAAATTCCCCGGCAAGAATGCATTGTGTATGATGTGCGCAACTTCGGACGTTCCGTACCCTCTCCCTCGCATCTATAGATGATACAAACGCGTGAGCCGTGACCGCACCCTCGAGCACTAAGCGCTGCCTGCACATCGCCAACGTCGCAATCGCTAATCACGCAGTACGCACCACACACAGTGAGCGGCGGTGCGCGGCCCGCACATCGCCAAAATCGTGATTGCTAATCGCACGCAGTGAGCGGCGGTGCGCGGCCCACACATCGCCAAAGTCGCAATTGCTAATTGCGCAGTACGCACCGCAAGTAGCAAGCTGTAGCCAACAGCAGTGAATAAATCCCGTCAGCCGTAAACAGATAAATGAGTGATTATTTATCACAAATATACTCCACCTTGGGGGATTCACCTAAATATTTGACCAGCAATGCACCCTAGCACTACTTAGCTATACGATTCCTGGCACTGAGACTGTCGCACTGTGCAAGCAGATATTTTTTTTTTTTTCTGCTGGCCTGGTCATTTGCCTATGACATGCAACAGCTTGACATAAAAAGAGAAAGCTGCCAAGAAGACAGGTGCTCTCACACTATCATCAGAGCAAGCTACACAAGACGACACTTGCACTGAGCAGCACAGACTGCTCTACTTAGGCATTTTTGTAGAATACAATAGGATCGCGATGATACGAATCTCACGAGATCATGAGAAATATTTGCATCATTCGAAGTTCTTATCATCCAAACCAAATAAAATCTGAATACAGAAGCACAGGAAATGCATTCACGCAAATGGAAATGCAATCACGCTGAAGCAATCATCTGCAGACCAAATTTATTTATGGCCATGTGCCACAGCTCACTTTGTGTAGTGCGTACTACGCAACTGCCTATGCTCTGTTTATGTGCAGGTAGCGCTTAGTGCACGTGGGTGTGGTTGCAGCTTGTGTGCAAGTATCAACCGCAGTGGTGCAGGAGATTATTCAGAACATCCAAAATTCTGCGCACTGTACACAATGCACTCCGACCAGAGAACTTTATGAATTCGTGTCATACTGAAATTTGTATCAAACATGATCATATCATTCAGATTCTACTGTATATGGTGCCACAGGAAACAAACTGTGTAAATCACTGTGTACTGAAGTTCCATCCCCCCCAAAAAGTGAGGCACTATACATTTTTGCCTGCAAGTTATTGCTCTTTTGATTGTGATTTTATTTTATTTTTATTTTCTTGATATGGTTCATATAAAGCATATGAGTTAATTATTACAGGAGGAGGTCCCAAGGTATCAACCATCAGGGGGACCTCCTGTTGGTAAGTGCATGAATAATACAAAAAATCAGGCAGCAAAATAAAAGAAGTGCACAAAAAGATCTTAATCGTAAAATAAAAAATACAAGGAGCATATGAATAAATGTGTTAGCAACAAATACATAATAAAGAATACACAACAGAAACAATAATTACAAATACAGTCGTGCCTCGTTAATGCGGACACTTTGGTTCCCGAGAAAGTGTCTACAAAGCAAGTCGTCCATAATGACGAGTCATGAATAAAAACAAAAAGAAATATTTTAAGAAATCGTTTCATGATTACAGGCTCCTTCTAAGCACAGTAGAGCGCAGTGAAGTGGAAATTGGGCAATCTTAGCGGCTCAGGTGCATTATTCTGGTCGCCATTATTTTGAAAATCAAACGGTTTACGTTGAAGCATGTTTGAAGCGCCTAGTGGTCCATGAGACTGATGATAGTGTCTGTTGATGTGATGAAGTATCTCCTACCGCGACTGTTCACATCCCAAAAACTCTGTACTCACTCGGCTAACAACTGCTGAATGTGGTTTTCAACGGAGCATACAGATAATTCTTTTTCGCAAACAGTCATGCAATGTGGCAAACAGTAAGGTGCGAAGACCTGGCACCTTAAAACTGTAAAGCATGGAACCATGCTCACACAGAAAGGCAACTACTACGGCATTTGCACATTCGCCTGCCTTTCGCTGGTGTTCTGCACTCAAATTATAAGGGGTGGAACATCTGGTAGTGGCACTTGGGATTTTGTTCTCATCACTGTTCATATTAACAGGACAAAAATACATGGGTCCCAATGAGCTCCGTGCATTTTCACCCTGTCCATTGTCCAGAGAGCGAGTTTCCATATTAACGAGGCGTAAATACACTGCAAAAGTTTGGTCCCCAGAAGAACTGTCCATAATTCGAGTGCCCATATTAACAGGGGACGTATTAATGGGACACAACTATACATAAGTAGCATAGGATCAGAATAACAAGAATAGAAAGAGTGTTATCGCTATTTGAGGGAACAATACAATGCAAAGTAAAAAAGAAAGGAAATCATTGGCAAAATGAATAAATTCACAATAAAAGTGCAAACTAGTGAAAAGTAAATAAAAGTATGAATATTCCCTATGACAATGCAGTTAGTAAATATCTGTTCAATGATTGATAAAATCAGCATGAGGAGCGTGATGTCAGTGGGTAAAGATTTCCAAATGGATATCGTTGAAAAGAACACTAATTGCTTACCATAATTATTACGAACTCATGAAAGAAATAGTTTATCATGTTGAGAAATCTGGTTATACTTGTGTTTGAGAGGTGTCGAGGATCAATGTAATTAATAATAAGTTCATTATTACGAGCACAATATACAGGCCCTGCTAATTTAAGCTTAAAGGGCCTCGTGCAGATTCATGCTTTGGAACGCTACAATGCACGAATTAGGCAGTGTTTTTCAACCAAAATTCATAAATAGCTGCAGAAAGACCTCAGGATTACAAAAACGAAAAAAGACAAAAAATCCGTTTTTTTTTTTTTAACCAATTTTCGGCCGCAAAGAGCCATGTCCTTCCTTAAACTGATGGTTAGCAGCATAATATTTAGGTTACCACAACTGTGTGAGGTGGTCGATTATTAAGTAATTATGTGAATGACTCAATTTTGTAAATGCCACGAAAGGTGAATGTTGTATGTATTACCCTATGACGATAGGAAATAAGTAAGATGACTATGTATGTAGCATATCAATAAGATGTCCCATAGTGTAAGAGAATGCTCCTCACGGGATGCTGACAAAGTACAGTTGAACCTCGTTATAACGAAGCTGGAGGGGCCCGGCGATTACTTCGTTATAGTGGTAGCTTCGTTATAACCCGTGTTGACTGAGCTTCCAAGAGGAATCACCATTTCTCCATTATATAAATTATTTCATTATAAACCATTTCGTTATAACGAAATTCGACTGTATTAAAAGCCACTTACCACAACTAGCACCACAGCATCTTCCAGTCTCTTCAATGCCTAAATATTTATTGGCTACTCAGCCTTTCTTTTGGAATCCCCTAGCTCAACCTGCAGCAGTTATCTAAGTGTGGCTACATGCTTGTTTTCTGGAATAGACTGTCATCAATGGATTGCTATCAGGGTGCAGTGGCTCACATTGCAGGCTGATCTAGTTAGCAAGAACATTATTGAGAAGAAAGGTTAAAACAAACATGAAAAAATGCTTCCCATAATAACATGCATCTTACAACAATGTCTAAGAAGAACAGCACATGTCACTCAATGTCAATGCTGTGTCAATTACTGTGCACTCAGGAAAAAGTGCAATGGTAATGGAAGCAATACCCCATGCCTCTTTTTTCAAGCAGTCACTGTCATACCAGACAGTCCAGCAAAACAAGCCGGCACAGAAGAATAGACATGCGTGTGCTGGCATCAGCGCTACTACCCTTGAGAGTACTATAATCTTTTATTAGTAGTTGCAACTTAGTGAGTCCATGTATTGTGAACGACCCTATGTAGCAAAATGTATACAAGTCACAATGGTATGAGTGGTGAAAAGTGGTAGAATTGGCAAGTTCATGCAGTTTGATTATTTGAACCAGCATGCAACAGACAAGAAAAACAAGATGTGGTCAACACAGCACTGCATGTATACATAGTGCTATGTTGTTCGCTTTTTATTTCTGTTCGTTGCATGCCGGTTGAAATCAGGGCATGACTAAACACTCGAATATGTGCGTGTGAGTACATTCCACCAACCCTTGGTTGTAAGGCCAATACAAATACATTCAGCAAACATATTTATCATTTATCTCAGCCTGCAAAGTTTTGTTTAAATTATGTTGAAAGCACACAGGGACAATGGGATAGATATGTGGGATTTAACTCTTTCCCTACCGCACCCATTAACTGTTGGTGATGTGGCTGTGGGCTGGCCGCCCGCATGATACAGTCACATGATCCAACCAGGTCAGTGTGGGACCCACCCTAATATTGTACATTTGCTCAGCAGCCTGACATGGCCTGGAGATATGTTATCAAAAAGTAGCTATATTCCACCACAAACTAATGCCTATGTACTTTTTAGGCTACCACATGCTGTTATTAGTAAGGTCTAACTATAACTAATTCCCATATGAGGAATAATGCAGCAGGCACAGCATATACTTACCACTTATTTTGCTAAGCTGAATAAGAAATCCTGAAAAATGAAGGTTAGCTAGCACTTGCCAGTTAGAACACTGAACTTGCATTGACAAATAAATCATCGGCAAGAAACCTTAGGCAAAAGTATGCAGCTACATGTTAAAACATGAGCACGGCATGCTACTGAGCATCATTTTGAAACAACACAACAAGTGCCAAATGCTGCTATCATGCTTGAAATGTGAAACAGCTTTTTTACACCTCGTGATCTCTCATAAAAAAAAAATTGTTTAGATGCTAAACATCTCAAAATAAAAGAGTTAATTGATACTGCAGAAATCTTCCATTATTCAGTTGCCTTTTAGCCTTGAGTGTATGGTAGAAAAAAGAATCAGTAATGTCACCTTGAACACATGACTTTGATGCCCGCATAAGTGCTAAGAACATTAGCAGCTTATAGGATAGCTGTGAACGTGAACAAGGTATGTACAGAAATCATGCAGCTCTCCATTACATTCTAGTACATTCCACTACATTCGATACATCACATTGGTACCAAACACTGGCCATTACCCAAATGTTAGTATGCAATCCTTCATTAGAGCAAAATGTTTAAAAATGAATGTGGGTCAGCAACTAACCACAAGTTGACAGCTATACTCTAGATAAACTGAGGGAGAAGTTATTTGCAAACTTCAAAACATTTGATACAGTGAGTAAGAGAGGCTCTATAAAAAAGATAGGTAAAAAGCGGTCATTCAAATTATATAAACTCTCATAATTCATTAAATTTCTAACCCAGCTTAAAAAATAAAGCAAACCTACGTGAATGCGCTTTTATTTTTAAGCACAGTGAGCCCATGAACCTCTGAATACCGTAAAAACCCGCGCATAATACGAGGTTTTTTTCCAAATTTTAGCATGTCAAATTTCCACCTTGTCTTATATGTGGATCCAAACAATTTTCGGTCAAAATCCGTGCGAGACCAGCAGGTTTTGCAAGGCCCGCTCGTGCGCCGCTCCACGCTCTGCTTGGCTCACCCAAGAGCGGCATCAAGAGGCCATTCCACTCGCACGCAAGCGCGCTCCCATCTGAGCGTTTCGCACATGCGCAGAAGCACTCCCGCTTGCTCGCTGAGCAGAGCGGGTGCACAAACCTACTCTGCTAAAAGTCTCTATTATCGAGCGCCATCACCATCACGCTTCCAGCAAGAGGAGGCACTACCTAACGGGGGCGTAGGTCAGTCACTTAAATTTTGACGCCACTTCACCATGCTGACCTGGCATCACGACGCCCAGGACGATCGCACCTCGCATGACATTCGGACCATGAAAACAGCACTCTGCTGCTTTTAAAAAGAAAGTAATCATAGCTGTCGAAAGCATCGGCACCACGTCAAGTTCTGCTACATTGTCTGTATGAGGTAGGGAGAGCCTGCAGTTACTGCCACCGAACACGGGATTCTCCAATCACGCTGTGCATTCGGATCGCGGACGCTCAGGCCAGCATTCCCGAGGAGCTCGCTGGTTATTTCAGAAAATGCGGGATATCTAACGCGCTTGACGGTATGGATACACACGGCGATGGCGATCACCAAAGCTCCGACGGACATTTCCGAAGCATGCACGCCATGCCGGAACCAGTCTGCACATACTCGCAGCGTAGGACACGAGTGGGCAAGAGCGCGGCACCTCTGTACCTGCCGCTTGTGCTACATGCGTCGTATCTGGCGCGCTGGCATACATAAATAATCGGAGGGCACTCGGCTTCCGTGACTTCCGGAACATCTTCGAGCTGACTGCCCTTCCTTACGCGCATTATATGCGGATGATTGAATGAATGAGCTGTTTATTTAGAAAGGGAGGCTCAAGGCAATTTGTTGGGGAACTGGGTTATTAAGGAAGGGAAAAGTAGGGGTACACTGATACATGAGGGGATGGCATGGGCTAGCCACGCTCTAAACTGCTTTGTAGAGGCCACTTATCTTAGCATATTTGCCAATATCTTCCCAGATGCCATGCACTCCGGCTCTGGTCAATGCACGAAATTCCTCGTGATCGGTGGGAAAACCATGCTTGGGGAACTCTGAACAATGCCAAACCACGTGGTACAGGTCAGCACATACAGCCACAGTACGGGCACTCCATGACGTCTACATTGCCCCCTTGATGCCAAGGGCCGGTAAGCCATTTACGGA
Source organism: Amblyomma americanum (assembly GCF_052857255.1). NCBI lineage: Eukaryota > Metazoa > Arthropoda > Arachnida > Ixodida > Ixodidae > Amblyomma > Amblyomma americanum. Next base: position 153,311,455 of record NC_135497.1, on the reverse strand, counting down.
TGATGCTTGGCGTGTAGGTGGCATCGGCAATAATCTTAGTAATGAAGATCTGCTCATGCCAAGTAAGAGCAGCTGAGGCAGCAAGGTAACCCGGTTGTGCAATGGCCGTAAGTCGAGCACGGCTCCTATGTTTGCAAGTCGAGCATGTTCTAGTCTGCACGTTACGACAGCCAAGTTGTCGGTCATATAAGCAGGGCCGTCGGTAACAGCGGGGTATGCCAGTGGAGGAAGGAACGAGATACTCTCCTGAGCTGCGTTGTGAGCAGACTGGTTCCCGTCGTCATCGCCCATGTGTCCAGGGATCCACGCGAGGTAGATGCGCACGTTACGCGTTGAGAAGGCTCTGATTAAAGAAGTAATCTGCTGTGGACGGTAGCAGTTAGCAAGATTCTCTACGGCGCCCCTGCGTGCGAACTAACCATGAAAATCCATGAAGGCCAAGCTCGTCTGCACAGGGCCACGTTGCGCACCATAACGGGTCTACCACAACATACGCACATCACGGCTCTAGAGGAAGCAGTGGCCCTTCCTCCTATACAAAAAATCATTGAGGAAACTGTAATTCGGCATGAAACACACAGAACTTGCACAAAACAGAGATAAGCTTTGGAACGCTGCGACCGCCAACTCTCCGCACCAGTTGATTAGTATGAAGGCCGGCCGGCACCGTCCTGGCTTCGTCCACACCTCGGCCGCTACAGACGTATGGCTCCACACAGAGCACAAACGACGGCACGGCTCTACCTAGCTCGACATACCGGATGAAAAATTATTATTTTTTTCTGCTTTTGCTATCCCCAAATAACACCTCATATTATATGCGGGTCCGCATTATAGTACACGGGTTTTTACGGTACGCTGCATATCGTCCTAAATGGTCAGTATGCCTACATTTTGCACTTCTTGATTTCTTTTATGATGCATATTTATAAGTAGGGATTGGGGTTTGCAGTTCAAACCAGAAAAAGCAATAAATGCACACTGAATTCATTTTTTAAAATTAGGCTTTAACCGATAAAGGTCAGTATTCATCAGATGTACGCCACAGCTTGCTGGCTATTCAGTACTAATCACAATCAATCACAAGAGAGAAATAAAGTGCAGAAGCCAGCAACGCGTTAAGACAACGGGATCAGTGAATTAAGCAGCAAAGTTGTACATTTCAAAACAATGCTTCACTACTTTAGAGACGCGCCTTCTGCTCCCAGACTGTCATCACTTTGTCAGAGCCATCATTTGATTAAGAAGTTTCTTCACGGCATGTAAGGACATTGGCAATATTCGTAATCGAAACAGGTCACCGTCAACAGGAAACTGTGCACAAGTGTCACAAAAAAGTGTCATGTTCTGGCTTTTGTGATGGCTCAATGACACTTTCATCACTGTAGTCGTCATGCAGACTACCTGATCGGAGGGCCTCTGGCTCCTTTTGGATTCCTGCTGCGATCACCATTTTCGTGTTGCCAACCAAAACAATTGTCCTCTGTTTTTTTTTTTAATATTTGGGTTTTTCACAACCCAGTTTTTATAGCTGAACATCTATTTACACTTTTGTCTTATGGCTCAGTGACTTGACTTTCACGCTGTTACATTTGTTTTCACAACCCAGTTTTTATAGCTGAACATCTATTTACACTTTTGTCTTATGGCTCAGTGACTTGACTTTCACGCTGTTACATTTGTTTTTACAGCAACGGCATTTCATATTGCAAACACTGCTCTAAACACGACCAACTGTGTGTTAAAGGGGCTCTGCAACGCTTTTCGAGCATAATAAATAAACTCGCTCAATCATTAGATTTTGTTTTCATGAACATCCGAGACATATGGCACACTTCTGCATGCACCACAGTACCCACAATCACACTTAAAAGTTAGCGAGCCCTTCCCGGCACCATTTTCGAATTCGCACCCACCTCCATATCACGTGTCTGCATACGTTGCTTAAGAAATGGCTATTGGTTAGATTATATATGAGGTCACCCAGGCACCATGGCTGCGGCCAGTCAGTTGTGTAGCACTGGCGCGTCAGCAATCTCTAATCTCTTCCCCTTTCGCCCCCTCATCAGGGGAATTCCCGCACATGTCTGTAGCCCAGCAACGGGCCGAGCGGGCGTGGTGCAAAGACACTAAAATTCAAATTTTGAATGCATGTAACTTAGCTTCTACAAAATGCATTAAAAAAATCATTGCTGAAGGATATTCGTGACGAGGCGTCCTTTGACATCCCAGGCATACTGCAACTTTATTGAATAGTGTTGCAGGGCTCCTTTAATTTGTTAATTACTGATACAGAAACTGCTCTTCCTAACAAACAAGCCAAGATAAACTATGTGTGACTTCTGAGCATATAGGGGGGCCACGTTTATTGCCCCCCCCTCCCCCCCCCCCCCCCCCCCAAAAGGCAATTCTTCCACAGAAAATAATATTCGTGTGGGATTAATAATAATATTATAATATTGCAACATAAATGGCAACAGCAAATACAAGGCTCTCTTTTTGTCTGCGGGTCATTTGGTTTGAATAAGACCTAATTTGCACACCTGAGCCAAACCCGCTTGTGCACAGCCATGCCTATGGCGAAATAAAATATAGAACCAGGCCATCAAATCAAAGTTTCCTTAACAGGAACTGATAGCAACCAGCTCAACCATGTACTGCTTAATTTCTGAAGCAAGCAAAAATTTCCCAATGAAATGGTAAATTTGAGTCTCCTGCCACAAAAAAAAAAAAAACATGCAAAATGCAGTAAAAAAAATTTTTTTACAACATACTGCTCTACAAGAGTTGGTGCCCAGGTCATGCCATAGGCACAAAAAATTTGAGGAATGCCTAATTTACCAAAAATCTGCACTGCCACACACCCTGAGCAACCAGCCAGGAACTGAGTGTTCCAGTCTACACTTGTATGTGTGGCTCATGCACTGTATCTCTCTCAGTACTAGGATATTTGCCCTGAATGTTCAGTACTCAAAGTTTACTTAATCTATTATACACACGAAGTTTTGGTTCAGACAGCATGTTACCAGTAAGTCTCCACAAACATGAACAACATTTTTATGCATCTTCAGCCTTTTTTTTTATGCAAGCAATACATGTTATGATAATCCTATTATAGGCACCGCTCAACTGCTCCTTTCTCATGCTGATATCCCTCATTAAAACTATAAGCTATTCTTCCAACCTCTAATATTGACTACCTAGTTTTAAACTGTGACCCAGCAGGGTTAAATGTGCATTATCTCTAATAACATATAACAAAGATCGGTTTATGGGGTTTTAACATCCCAAAGTGACTAAAGCTAAGAGGGGCGACGTAGTGAAGGGCTCCGTAAATTTCGACCGCCTGGAGTTCTTCAATGTGCACTGACATCACACAGTACATGGGCCTCTAGAATTTCGCCTCTCGAATTTGGAATTTCGCACGGGCCTCTAGAATTTCGCCTGGGATCGCACCCGAGACTTTTGGGTGAGCAGCTGAGTGCCATAACCACTGACCCACTGTGGCGGCTAAAAAACATAACAAAGAAGCACCATTACTAGATACATATCGATGGAAGTTCTTATCGCAATCAGGCTTGGTCAACTACAAGGAGTTGACCACATATGCCCAAAGTAGCACCAGAATGATGTCAGTGAGGTTTAAGAGGGGGCCAGAAATATTTACAGTACTAAAGGACGGACACATACTGTGCTATCACGGATTAGCGGATAGACGAGAACTAGGTGTAGGATTCCTCATTAATCAGGATATAGCTGGCAACGTAGAGGAGTTCTATAGTATAAACGAGAGGGTAGCAGCTATTGTAATTAGGCTCAATAAAAGGTACAAGCTGAAAGTGGTGCAGGCCTACGCACCTACATCCAGCCATGATGACCAGACCGTTAAAAATTTCTATGAAGACGTGGAATCGGCAAATGAGTAAAGTAAAATCACACTACACTGTACTGATGGGCGACTTCAATGCGAAGGTGGGCAAGAAGCAGGCTGGCGACCATGCGGTAGGCGACTATGGGATAGGTTCTAGAAATAGCAGGGGAGAGTTATTAGTAGAATTCGCAGATAGAAAGAATTTACGGATCATGAATACCTTCATCCGCAAACGAGAGAACAGGAAGTGGACCTGGAACAGCCCCAATGGTAAGACTAAAAATGAAATCGACTTCATACTATGCGCTCAACCTGGCATCGATCAGGATGTGGCCGTCCTCGGAAAGGTGCGCTGTAGCGACCACAGAATGGTAAGGTCTCGAATTAGCTTAGACTTGAAGAGGGGATGAAAGAAGCTAGTGATGAGGAATCCCATTAACGAGTTAGCGGTATGAGGGAAAGTACAGGAATTCAGGATATCGCTGCAAAACAGATATTCAGCTTTGACTGAAGAAGACGATCTTGATGTTTGTACAATAAACGATAATCTGGCAGCCATCATTACAGAGTGCACAGTACAAGTAGGCAGTAGGACAGTTTGACAGGATACCGGAAAGCTACTTCAGGTGACGAAAGATCTGATTAAGAAACGCCAAAGCATGAGGGTGTCTAACCCTACCGACAGAATAGAACTGACAGAGGTATCGAAGTTAATAAATAAGTGCAAGGTAGTCGAAATAAGGAAGTTTAATATGGTGAGAATCAAGCATGCTTTAAAGAATGGAGGTAGCCTAAAAGCGGTGAAGAGGAAACTAGGCATAGGTAAAAACCGGATGTATGCATTGACAAGGAGGGCAATGTCATTAGCAAAATGGATAAGATAGTTAAGGTAGGCAAAGAGTTCTACATAAATCTATACAGAAGCCAATGCAATCAAAACATTAATGATGGAGACAGTAGCGCACAGCAATGAGTCATCCCTCCAGTGATGAAAGAGGAAATAAAGGCTTAGGAGGAACGCAAAGGGGAAAAGCAGCTGGTGAGGATCAGGTAACAGAAGATCTGTTGAAAGACGGAGGGGAGATTCTGCTAGAAAAACTAGCCATCTTGTACACGCAATGTCTTATGACCTCGACCGTACCAGAAGCTTGGAAGGATGCAAACATTATCTTAATTCATAAGAAAGGGGACGCCAAAGACTTGACAAATTACAGACCGATCAGCTTACTGTCCGTTGCCTACAAGGTCAGATGAAAGAGAAATGCGCAGAATACAACCAACCCCTATATATAGCCTTCATTGATTATGAGACGGCATTTGACTCAGTTGAAACCTCAGCAGTCATACAGGCATTGCGGAATCAGGGTGTAGATGAGCCTTATGTCAAAATACTGGAAGACATATATAGAAACTGTACAGCTACCATAGTACGCCATAAAGTCAGAAATAAAATTCCAATAAGGAAAGGCGTCGGGCAAGGGCACACAATCTCGCCAGTGCTATTCACCGCCTGTTTACAAGAGGTATTCCTAGGCCTGAATTGGGAACAGTTGGGGATAAGAGTTAATGGAGAGTACCTAAATAATCTGCGATTCGCTGATGACATTGTCTTGCTGAGGCACTCAGGAGATGAACTGCAAATCATGATCAATGAGTTAGACAGACAGAGCAGTACGGTGGGTCTAAAAATTAACATGCAGAAAACCAAAGTAACGTTCAACAGTCTACCAAGGGAACAGCAGTTCACAATTGGCCATGAGGTGCTGGAAGTGGTAAAATTCGTCTACTTAGGGCAGGTAGTGACAGCTGATCCGGATCATGAGAGGGGATTAACTAGAAGGATAAGAATGGGGTGGAGCGCATACGGCAAGTTCTCTCAGATCATGAATAGCTGGTTACCAATATCCCTCAAGAGAAAAGTGTACAACAGTGGTATCTTACCGGTACTCACCTACGGGGCAGAAACGTGGAGGCTAACGAAAAGGGTTCAGCTTAAGTTAAGAACAACGCAGCGAGCCATGGAAAGGAAAATGATAGGTGTAACGTTAAGAGACCGGAAGCGGGCAGAGTGGGTGAGGGAAAAAACGCGTGTTAATGACATCCTAGTCGAAATCAAGAGGAAGAAATGGGCTTGGGCAGGGCATGTACTGTGAAGGCAAGATAACCGCTGGTCCTTAAGGGTAACAGAGTGGATTCCAAGAGAAGGCAAGCGTAGCAGGGGGCGGCAGAAGGTTAGGTGGGCGGATGAGATTAGGAAGTTTGCAGGCATAGGATGGGCGCAGCTGGCAAAGGACAGGGTTAATTGGAGAGACATGGGAGAGGCCTTTGCCCTACAGTGGGTGTAGTCAGGCTGATAATGATGATGATGATGATGATGAGAAACATTTCCAACACAGCCATTACTCTGTGGGGGTTTTTCTGTCCTACTGGGTTTCGAGTGAGCAAGAAGGAAAAACATAAAAACATGCCCAAGGCACAAGCATGTGCAACACTCCCAATGTACAACTTATCATATGAGAACACGTGTTTTACATTTAAGCATTCTCTTTTTAAAATTGCACTCAAGAATACACTCTCCTCCTCTCTCTCTCTCACGCATGCGCACACACACACAAAAGATGAGTAACTTGCAAAAAGAAACTTCAACTCCTCATTCCTGTTTTTATATGGAAGACTTCACATACAAAAGCAACAATAGTTATTACTTCCTTTGGCCAGTTAGAACTCGACACAAGTGTGTCACAGATTTCCAGTGTCTAGTCAAAACTTGGCTGAACGCAAACCATTTGAGTACACCCAAGGTGATCTTGGCATGATTCAGGCGCTTGGCTCTCTTATAGATTGTTTTTAGCAACCTATAAACCAATATTAACTCAGCAAAACACAGACAAACAAGAAACGAGAGATCACCTTGCTCAGAAGTCCCAGCAGAGTTGATAATGTGTTTTAGCACTGTCAAAGCTCCGATTCTCATTTTTTCATTGCCGTTCTCCACTTTCATCAGTAGAAAGGCTGTCAGCTTGTCCGGAAACATTGTAGCTTAATGGACAAAAAGCACAAGAGCAAATGACCATTAAAACCAGAACCTGCTATAGCTACCGCAATTCATACAGAAAAAAGGACACTATAAATAAAGTCAAACAGAGTTCCTGCTGTCTAGACCACTTAACTTATTATGCAACCTTTTGCAGTGTTGAACTGGATATGATATGGATTTCTATAACCACCGTCCTGCCTCCCAGAGAGCTTAAAGCAAGAGCATACTGCTTGAATAGGAAGCTGGCCCACAAGATAAAGCTTACAGCAATAATTCCGAAAAAGCATGCCAAACACCTGGTGCCAGAGCATGTTTGCCTGCACAGCGCTGAAGGCTTCATGGGAGTTGGGTGGACAAGTGAAGGTGACAAGCAAAAAGACAGAAAAAAAAGACACCACTAATTCAATATTTGTTGCATGTGTGCATTTACTGAAATGAATACAAAAATCCACATGAAAACCCTTACATAGCCTTATTAGAAGAGAAGCATGTTGTGAACTTTACATGAAACCACACAAGCCACGACAAACATGGCAAATGAAAGATCTCACCAAAAATGCAAAACTAACCATAAATTTGCATGAAACACACACTCATGTGGAGGCAATGTCACACAGATAATAGCGGCAAGCAACACTGACAAGCTGCACCACTGAGCAGGAAAATGCAAAGCTTTGCAACATTACATATTTATTTCATTCAAAAATAAATCACGTTTCAAAGGAAAGCTGTGCACCTGGCATCGCACCCAATCATACAAGACTGATATTTGGTTGCAGTCCCAAATTGCACATACTGAAAAACTTTGCAGCTCCTGTGCTATACAGCAGAAGCTCATATACATTCAGAAAAAAAAATGGATGGCGCCACGTTCCCGTCAACAGCGCACAAGCCTGCCGCATCGAGACCAGTCAGCACGTGCGTAGGGCGCGGTGTGGTGCACACTCTGCTAAATGTTCCTACATTTAGTGTAGCGCATACCACTACTGCCACCGCTTACCGCGTACCGTGCTCCGCCACTGCGTATGCACTGCTTGGTCCCGACACGGCAGACGGGCGCGCTGTTGACAGGAACGTGGCACCATCTGGTGCTGCCGCCCGGTGATCCTCCACAAGCTGATAATGTGCACTGGTAATCCATACCAGCGCGACAGAAGGGACAGAAAAGAGAGGACACAACACAGAGCGCAGATGGGACAGAGAAGAGAGGACACAACACAGAGCGGTGTGTTGTGTCCTCTCTTCTCTGTCCCGTCTGTCGCGCTGTTATGGATTATCTTGAGCACCAACTCGACCAACAAATGGTATTGAACTGGTAAATGGGTTTTTTTCTTTGCGACCTACCTTGGAACTGAAACGAATGCTTGTAAAATTGCAGTGGCTTGATTAGATCGATTCCAACAAGCCTTTTTCAGATGCACAGAGAGTAGCCATAATCGCGGTATGCTAGGGCATAAATGTGTACAGAGATGTGCAAAGTCCTTCGATGCCAAACAACAGCCGGAGCCTCTTGTGGTGTTTTCATTTCTTTTTACTTGCTTTGCAGTGTTTTTACGTAAGGCAAACATGTTGGTTTTGTTGATTTAATATAAAACGCAAAACATGACAAAACGTATCTGGATTTATTAACATAATTTGCATTATATTTAATAATGGATGGAAATTTTGTGCCCATAACAAACATGGATGAGAAAGGAGACAACACACAGGAGAAAACTTCAAATGCATTTTTCTTGCAAGTGCAACATATGCCTCCACAAAAGGTACGGTGTTCAGCACGTGTGGCATTGCAGATATTGAAGTTTTTTTACCATTTGTTTTCCATTTGCCTGAGTGTGGAACAATATATATATATATATATATATATATATATATATATATATATATATATATATATATATGTTGCACTTGCAATAAAAATGCAGTTGAAGATTGCGCGTGTGTGTGTCTCCATTCTTGTCCATGTTCGTTATGAGCGTAAAATTTTCATCCATTATGAACAACCAACTCGGCCAAAATGCAACGATGCTGAAGTATATCTACTGTTTGTCCAACCACAAAGCTAGCACCCGATGATGTCATATCCACTGCTAAAAACCGCCACTGTGTGGAAACACCATCAGCACCATGAATTTGTTTTTGCGAGCTAATTAAAATATTAAAAAACGGAATATATGCGGTACGACCGATGCTAATAGCATCACTGTAACTCACTCTATGCAACCAGCAGGAAAATTATTGTACTGAAATTGTGTTTCCAGGCCCCTTTAATGCTTTTACCCTCTTGCACGTATGCTGCAATTTCTGCAAGGTTCAATGCTGCCATTCATAAGGATGAACTGGAATGCAACCTTTGCCCCATATAGACAGAGGTGCTGCTCATCCATGCTGTTGTTGCCAAAGGCACAGGCTTGTCATTCATATAATGTTCTCTCTGCACAGCTTCAAGTAGACATCAGAAAGAGCACTTGCTGAAACAGTTCCCCATTTTTTCATTAATCCTTCCCCAGACCTGCTCAGATAGCAGCACCAAGCAAAATCAGCTTCACGAGGGCCTTTCTTCTGAACACAAGCCACAGAGGATGTACTTTACATACATGCGTCAGACTTTTTTTTGTTACACTGGCACCTAGAGGCTGCAGGTGGCTTGTGTTCAAAAGAAAACAAACAGCACAAAGATAACAGAGCATCATTAAGCTGATCAGATGAGCAGCCCAACTATACAAAAACAAGACAGCATTCTTCGCGTTGAGGTAGCGAAAATAGGCAAAAAGAAAAAGATTACATGTCAGGCATGCCACCATTCCGTGTTTGTACACACAAAAGAGTGGTGTCACAAGAGTGTGACCAGTTTGTAATAAATGAAATTTGGTGAAATGAAAAACGTACCCAGAAACCATATAAGCAAGATCAGTCAAGTCCTTGAGGCTATAAATTAATAACTTCAGCCTTTTAAAACATATCAATAAAAGAAAAATCTGATCAATGTAAAGCTAGAAATTCAAGTTTGCACAATATACTTGTGATCACAAGCAAACATCGCAATTCCCTACCTATAACAGTAAAACAGCGCAGGCTTTCGTTGTAGTTTCGAACACTTGCGGGTTCTGTGTAGTCTGGTGGGCTGCAAACCTGCACAATACATGGAAAGAATTTGCTTCAGTTTTCAGAAATTAGTTTCACAGTAATTTCAGTCTTCTTATTAAACACACATGTCATCTATTACCACAGTACACACCTCTAAGTGAACTCATAGATTCTTCAGAAAAAAATTATATCCCAGTTGCATAAGGAGACAGAGAATCACATATGCAAATTGCACACAATGAAAAAGAGCAAATAGTTAAGTCCTCACCGGTACAAAGAGTGAGTTGTTTATGGCATCCAGATGCTGCTCCAGTGCCTGGCATTTGTGCTCAGTGGCTGCTTCTAAAACTAGGCACAACCCCTTAAAAGAAAAAAAAAAATGCACAACACATGTGGAACTGCTTAGATAGAAAAAAGAAAGTACTAGCATATTTTCCAGAATGCAGTCCAACCGCTATACATGTCTAAACGTTAAAATTTTATACTATGCAGACTATTAAAATGCGGACTTTAACAGGTCATATTTCGGGATGCGCTTCCGCTGCGATTGTGCAGATGGCTGGTTTCACGCATGCTTACTTGCACTAGCTGCTATCTTAATTTAAAATTTTCATACGAAATGAGATACTAATGCAAGTGTATGGCCCTTAGTACATTCTGCTCTATGAAGAGGCAAGCATTCTTTGGGAGGTGCTTAAAAAAATCCATACAAATCTTCATACCTCTCATTTTGGAATGAAAAGGTTTTCAGTATATAAGGGCCATTACATGGAGCTGATGATACCTGTACTCCACCTCATAACCAGCTTGAAGTGCTGTGAAAGCTACAGATCTCTTCAACCAATGAGGAGGGTAAACATATCTTATGTAATTCCTGTACCTTGTCATCAGCTTGTCTGCTTACAGTACTTGCTAATATGGTTGTGAAGAGATAAAACATTGATGCTCTGAATCACAAGGAAACATTCAAGCAACAATAGCTTGAAGATGCCAGTTTTCCATCACAAGCATTTGCAGTTATAGAGCAGCAACACCAGTGACGTCAGATGTGGCAACAGCAGGGGTAGAGCTCCACCCTGACACAAAAGCACAGATGTGATATGGCAGCTGGAATGGCGTGGTCACATTTGTTGCTAAACATCAGTGTTATGTGCTTACTGCAGTAAAAAGAACAGTCACACCGCATAGTTTCGATTTCGCTTTTCTGAGCTTCAAGCCAGCTCGCATCAGCCAACCAACCGAGCCCAGCTAAGCACGTCTTTAAGCGCCGATTAGCGCGTCTCACTAGTCTTTTCTATCGCCATTTCTTTTCTTGCCCCTTGGGCGCTGCTGAGTGTTTCTGTCCACGTGGTTCTACCGTGCTTCCAGTGCGTCAAAATTGCGAGCTTGTCACATGCTATTTGCACTGTGTGCAGTGAAACCTCCTCACATGCGACGCTGTCGCTTATGAGGTCGCAACATAGTAGCGGTAGAGCTTCACTGCTAAAAATAGTCATTGTCACACCGTTCTAATCTCAAAATCAAGCAATGATTGCCCAGTCCTTCATCAAATAAATTTACCGTGATGCAAGTGGTTCTTGTTGGGTTTTTAGGGTCATTTGATAATTCAAACTTACAGATAATTCTAATCTTTATTTCAGTCCCTTTAAGGTCAAATTAACAAGATTTTACTGTACACGTGAAGAAAGAGGGAACACTTTCTTAATGTTACTACTTGTAATAAAAAAATACCCTGAGAATTATTTGGATTAAATCACTTAAAATGCCGTTTCCTTGGCACACACGGAAGCTTACTAATGCCACTGTAAATACTAACTGCATATGTCATGACGCATGAGGGAGACCTTCATACTGGCACTATATTCTGCACCACAACAATATCACCTCTGCACACTTTGTAACTTGGAAAATGCTGCAATGAATGAGTACTATAAAGCTGCACACCAAAACTGCTACCTTCAATTCATTGAAGAGTAAACATGACCACAGAAACATTAAATGACTCAATCTACTGCACGCACATAGAATTTTACATGTTTGAATATCTGTTCACAGTCTGTAGAAAGGGTGTAAGTGCTTTCCCTAACTGAAGGCCTATTGCCTGCACACTAGTTAGCATGCTGCTTTAATTCGACCATATGCTCTCCGCCAATAACAGCAACATAAATTCAAACACGTTTGTAGCTGGTTCTACAGTAGCTGTCACTGTCGCTGACAGAGAATGTAGAAAACATGCTGCCACTAGGGGACATTTCAGCTGCGTACCCCAGCTATGCTACAGGCTCACCATCAAGCACATGCAATGAAGTGAAAGGTGGTAATCTTAGTGCATGGCCATGGGTGTTGGCATGGCATTGTTTAATGACCCAAGCTAAGAAGCTTTGCACTCAAAGATTGTGTCAGATAAAACGTGTCAGGATGTGTGCGCTGCTTGCAACCTTTTCAGCATTCTCTGAAGCATGTGCACTTCCCCATACTGCAGAGTGTACTGACAGGCTTATACTTGCATGATCGTGCTTTATACATGGACAATGGTGCATACTGTGGACTCAGTGCTCACATATGCACGAGAGCTAAATTAGCAATCTGTGCTGGAATTCACAGCCACTCTCAAGAAAGGATGGACAGCTAAGGCGCTGAACTCCTCGATCAGTTCAGTGCATGTGCTTGTTTTTTTAATCTGATTTAAGCACTACTTGCTTCCACCATCATCTAAAGTGAAAGCAAATGCTAGAAAGAAAGTAGCATAAGCCAAAATTTGTGCTCTTAGGAGGTAAAACAACAACAACAACAAAAAAAAACAACGTACCCAAATAGGCACCACAAGAACTGCCAAAAGACATGTAGAAGTCAGACATTAACATAAACCAGATGGAATCGGCATGTGTATTACATAAGAGATCAAATGTCACACAGAACAGCATTATCTAACAATGGCTGTCTGCACTTCTTGCCTCTCTCATCTGCTAACTGCTACAGAGGTTGCTTGATCAATGTCCCAGCGGCTTTGACAGCCCACGAGCACCTCGAAAGCATCTGACCTCAAATAGTATTCAAAGCATATTGGCAGCTACTGTAAGTGCTAGGGTCAGTGGGTGGATTTACCCCCCAAAAAAACAAACGTGGTTTAGTCTCGGTCAGCCTGTGAGCAGATGGAGAGGTGTAACTAATGAGGCCCATTAACTAATAGAAGGTGTAGACACACATTGCCTCAGAGCTTCCGAGCTCACTGTATGCTCAGTTTCTCCCTTCAATATTCACTCACTCAATTCTCATAGACTTCCCTCCAGCCTTCCAAACTCTGCTGGTGTTGCTTCTCCTTTGTGTTCGTCTGCACGTGCAATACAAAGGTGCCTGAAGTGTGCTCAGTTCACATGAACTGTTTAAAGGCACAGGCTGTGCAACTTCTAAAAAATATTATAGTATTTTAATACCTCTAGCATAACTGATTGCACGCGTCATCCATGCATCAGTGATTCTGTTCCATTCAGTAACCTGCAGCATAAGTTTGAGGTAACAAGATTTTTTTCTTTCCACACTGAAGTACAAGCAGGCACCTGTTAGGACTGCCGAGCAGGGGTGGATTTATGGGTCACCCTTGGAGGGGGCGTGTTGAGAGGGGAGCTGGCAGACTCATTTTAATGATCGGTTTTTTTAACGTTTTTCTTTCTGAAAAAATGGGCTTCAGCATGGTTTTCCTATGAAAAATTTCTCGCTCAGAAGAGGGAAACACCCCTCCCTCCTCCTTGAAGTCCATCCCTGCTTTTGAGCATGGCTAAATTAGATTAAAAGCACCTTAGCCATGGATGACTGCTTCATTCTTTGAGTTTTTCCTTTCATTGTTAAAAACCTACCATGCCTACCATCGTTTGTGCAGCACATTTTTGGGATTTCGCACAGCATGTCACTTTCTGAGCACTGCCCTGGCTTCACTGCACCATGGTCTCCACTATAGAGCTAAACGCTTACCCAAAGCACTAATCTCAACCGTATTAAGGAGGTGTCAAGTTCTGTTTTCTTACGTGTCTACACCATCGTAGCCTAAATACCATAAATACCATAATCCTCTTTCTTTTTCATACGTCAAATTAACAGAGGTCGACTACCTTTACAATGTTCCCATAAAGGTAATCTTTATTAGTAAAATTTTTTACCTTACTGACAGAAAAGCAGTCATGTTGTTTTCGATGCAGTACAACCAGAGATAGAAGAAGTTTTGGCAGATGCTCTTCCAGCTTTGGCTTACTCAAAAGCTGCGCCATGTAGCCAAGTGTCACAGCAGACTCGGCTCGAACCTAAAAATACAAGAAAACACACACACAAAAATTGTTTTCAGAAGCTAAACAGCTACTTGGAATTGCATATGCCCATTAGCAGTCCAATGTTGCACCTATTTCTTTAATTTAATGTAAGAAATTAGCTGCACAGAAGTACTCGGGCGATGGAAAGAAATTCGAACAGAGCGGAGCCTAGGCACTCCGCTATTCACATTTTTTTTTCACCACACTTTTACTTCGGTAATATCAAAAACACACTAGAGTCATCCATGATACATTCCAGGGCGACTTTGTCTTTTTCGCACCATCAAGATAAAAGCGCGATGAAAAGAAATTCGCGTTGTTTGCGTTTCTTTCCATTGCGATAGTACAGGCAGAGCCAGTGAGGCAAGCTTTTAGAGAACAAAAATTTTTACGACTAAACAAAACACATCAAGCTAAAACCATGACAAAAAGTAAACCCTAGCATCAATTTGTACAAGCTCCATGAACAGTACTCTAGGCCTGCTGACTAATTTATTTACATAGTATCTAACACTCATAATGCATGTTTCCTGAGAGAAGGAGATAGCAACAAACTTTTGGGAGGTAGGGAAACTTGCAACAAACCTTTGCTTCTCTAGCCAGTAGCCAGTTTGCCAAAAGGAAGTCAAATGCGCTGACAATTTCAGTAGCAAAGCTGGCCTTTTGCACTGATGGATCTGGTGCTTTCTCAATGTTGCTCAGATATTCGACAATTGCTTCGGAGAACCTTCCCAGTGCTAAAAAAGAAAAGAAACCAGACAACACTCATAATAGTGGCTAGTTTTAACCCATCTGTTAAATATCAGTCAAACTGGCTTGTAATAGCCCTCCCAATTTGGGACACTTTGGTTACAAAGCAATCCTGAATTGAACATTTCACTACTGACCAGTTTGAAAAGTCAACCATTAGCAGCTGAGAGAGCCAGATGTCACAGGACCAAGCAGTTGTCATGAAATAATTACACTATAGTTGCCTGCAAGATTAAAACAGAGTACTTTTTCAAGTGACTAAGTCTTAGTTGGTTTATGGTTTATGGGGGTTTAACATTTGAATGCAACTCAGGCTATGAGGGACGCCGTAGTAAAGGGCTCCGGAAATTTCGACCACCTGGGGTTCTTTAACATGTACTGACATCACACAGTACACGGGCCCCTAGAATTTACCCTCTATCGAAATTCGGCTGCAGCAGCTGGAATCAAACCCGCATCTTTTGGGTCAGCAGCCGAGTGCCATAACTACTGAGCCACCGCGGCGGCAGACTAAGTCTTAAATTTTCTTCTCTTGAACATTCTTGCCAATCAGATGTTGCGATGTTGAGTTTATCAAAGCATGTAGTTGGGCTGTGACCCCTGAAGAAGGCACTTAAAGCATGCTTCAGCACAATTTTTATGGGCATGCACATGGCTCCTAAATTATAGCAGAACTTTAACTTCATGTTCCTCTAATTATGTTTAATACTACTAGCCTAATCTTGATGCTTCGGATAATCCTCATAAAGCCAAAAAAGTTCCCAGCAAGATTTTGGCTCCATCATAGGCGATCCCATTAACACATGCAATATAACAAAGCTTAAACTTTGTGTTGTCTACTGTTTCAACCTCACACTACCCTGGTGTCAGTGTCCTTGCTAGCTGAGGCAGTAGAGATATATGACCCTAGGCTGGCAGTGGTTAGAACATTTTTTTTTTTCAGCCATGCAGCTTGGGGAATGCCTTCCATTTTTCCTTTGAGGCTGCACTGTTCTGCTGAAGTGGTTATTGCTGCAACTATTTCGCCATTATTTTTATAAGCCACCTGCAAAGACAGTTTCACAACATCATGGAGCTATCAAACGTACTGCTGCAGTTGTCAAGGACTGTATCTTGGCTGTCATTACTGCAAATTTAATTTCATGCAAAGCTACAGAATACAAAAATCACATGGTGCATGAATGCTTATGTGGTGCAGTGGCAGCAGTAACACCATTTATTTTCCCACCAGAAAGATATCCAGTACAAATGACCAAAAAAAAAAACATTTTTTGATTAGTGGAGTTTGAGTGTCCTGGGTTAGAAAGTTCATTTCAGCCATTTCAGGACTATTAATTTACTTTGTCGCAATCAAATTTAATGCCCCAATTTTGCATGCAGTGTGGAAACTGTAAAGTGATAAAGTTTAAGGTCACAACTTCTAATCTTAGGGGTCCAACAAAACTACATTGACAAAAAAAGTTCCTTGGGGTCTACAGAAAAAACCTGGGAGCATTTATCATCCAGCACTTATCATCTCACATACCTAAATGGGTACATGAGCCACATGCGACTCATGCGTGACAATAGCACTTGTCTCAGTGATCATACCTCGAGCTGCAATGCTTGCTGCTTTTTTACACTACACCCAAATGGGCACGAGAGATGATATTATAAAATGTCAACTCAAATCTGAATGCCAATACTGCTTTCATCCAAGCCGTAAAGAAAGGTCTAATGTTATTAGACTCCAAGACTATGATAATGTCCACTTTTTACAGATAACTATCTTGGAACACTTAAAAAAAAAACTAGTAACACTGATTACAGATTTCATCACGCAGTAAAATACAACGCTAAGCAGGTTCAGCAAAGGAACTTAACACGTAACCCTATTACTGTTACTACCTAAACTGCCACTCACTGTCGAAACAAAAACCAAGGCCATATATAAGGCACCCAAAGCCCCAACGTAACTTTGTTCATTGTTAGCAAGTGATAACACACATTCAATCTTCAATCTCCAAGGTCCAAATCCAACTTCTTTATTCAGTAGAAAGCCACTTTGTTTAAAAGAGAATATATTAATCCTTACAGATTTTGGCAGCAGTAGACATGAAAGGTTCAATGAGTTGCACAAGAAAGCTGCACATTACATCAAGCAAGAATATCACTATACCTGTTGTTGCCATCATAAAATATCGTATTTACTCGTGTAATATGTGCACCCCCAACATTTTACCCGGATTTTTACTCTCTGCATATTTTGCTCTTCCTACTTCATCAGACCACCAGCATGCACATGGGTGCACGTGGATGCACGCAAAAGAAGGCTTGGGATGATCGGCGCGGCCCCGTTGCTGTGTACGGCTGCGAAAGGTGTGAATGGTAAGAGTACGAAGTGCGCACTGTTTACCCGGCTTGCTTACGCTAGCAGTCGCTTTCCCGAACGAATAGTTGCGTGTGCGCCGGAATCTGAAACTACCAAACCATTTGCTGTTCATTTTGCTGCTAGTCAGCCGGGCCACAGCGAGGGTGCAGTTTTATTGCCCGTTATCTCTATTTGCCTCTCACTACCAACTTTGTGATTGTATCAATGTGCGTTTGTCGCTTTGAGCTGTGCACACACCACTTTGCCATTCCGCGGGGAAATACCCAGCGTGGGGAAGGGTGCGAGGGAGTATGAGTCTTAGATTTGGAGCAACCTTTCTTTTTTGGTCAGCGAAGAGTGAGAGTGGTGGGCGGGCCGACATATATACAGCAATGTACAGCATATATTGTGCCTTATGACCTTTGCAGAGTTTTTAACGATGTGCTCACAAAATTTTTGCGTAAAATGCAAACCCTCTTTTGAAGCCTTAATTTAAGCAAAAAAGTGCACAAATTACACGAGTAAATACGGTAGAATTCGAAACTAACACACAATGAATTAAATTTTTTTATACATGTGAGGAATGCATATGACAGTGCCAGAACTTTGCACTGGCAACATCACGAGCTGTTGCAGCGGCATTAAAGGGACACTGAGGAGAACCCTATCAAAATTTTTTTGTTAGCAATATCTGATAGTTCGGCATTTCATGGCTTTGTTGACGCTTGTCCGGGAGCGAAAGATGCATTTATTTCAAAGAAATTTGGATTCGACGTTGAAAAATTTTTTCCCGCCGCTCCGATTCAAACTCGAGAACTCTTATGATGACACGGAGAACTCTTATGACGACACAGAACGGAGTGACGTGAAACGTGGCGTAAACGGAGACTCCGTGATTTCTGTCGGCTAGCGGTGCTCTGTCGGCTAGCGGTGCGGTCTAGCAGCTGCCGAAATGAAAGCCACCGCCGCCGCACGTTGAAGGCATCTATCGGGGGTCGCCACTGTCGCTTCGTTTACGTTTGCACCGGCGTCTTGCCAGCGTCACGATGGATCCCGTTCCCGAACCCGACGACGTAGTTCTCACAAAAACTCTGGCCTGCATTTCAGCGACCTCAGCCCCACAGAGCGTGCGATGCTTTTGAGGGAGTACGGTTAGGTTAGGCGCCGGCGGGTGGTTTCCCCCTTCCTCAGAGAGCAGCCGTTGCAAACTAAATATCATAACCCCAGTGCGGGGAGTCGCAAGGGGTGCGTTGCGCCCATCGGAGGCTGGCCGGGGCATTGGGGCCAACGGATTGTGATTCCTTGAACGGAGCGGTTGCACGGCGCAGCAGGCAGCGTCGAGGTCTCCCACGGTTGCAAGGGCCAAGTTATTTATTTATTTTTTGCCACAAAAAACAAATGGGTGCTCGAGGGCGGTTGCGTTTAAAGTCGGCGGCTTGAAACCAAAGCCGGCGCACGACGCTTCAACGGCTTCCGCTAGATCCAACGGGTCCACTGGATCTGGCTCTCTCGCCAACTTGCATGTATACCTTCAGATATGTACTGTGAATGCATTAAAATAGCCGAGCTCGAAAAGAACAGCTCCGCAGCTATTGAATATAACGTGCACCTCGCCGCGGAGCCAAATCAGTCTGGCCGGGCCGGCGGCGGCTGGCGCGAAATAGATACATGCTCCAATCTCCCCGCCAATGCGGTCAGAGTGCGCCGAAGCCACCGAACGCGTCGGCGGTCAAGCACAGTAGGGTCTCGCTTTGACCGACGTGACTTCGCTGTGCAGCGCGCGCGCGCCTCGCCGAAGCATAAACGCGCCTTAACGGAGCCTGCACTTAACCTCTAACCAACGTATTCAGCGGCGGCATCCATGGGAGCCACTGAAACCCCCCGCCCACTCACTAAATAAAAGAAAAGAAGTCCGGTGCCGAGGTTCGAATCGAACCAGGGCCTTCGGCGTTTGAGGCGGAAGTGCTACCGCTCCGCCACGAGGGCTCAAGGTACAGCCTTCAATAAAGGCGTATCTAGTGAATGAACTCTTCTGATGCAGAAATCTGCGCGCTTTTGCTAGGTATATCCCGGCCTAACAGAGCTAGGCCATCAGCAATTTTTCTGAACTGCCTTGTACCTTGTCTCCCGTCCCTAATAAACGATTTCCGTTAAGTAGTTTGAAGTTGACTGGCACAGCCGGGAATGTTTCGCCGGGCAAGCGTGCGAATACACAAGTGCTGCACGATCACCGACCATCGTGCCATCATAGCTTTTCATCGACCGTGGCGATCACCTGACAAGCCTTAACAGGCTCCTTCAAAGGTTAACTAGCCCTTGAAGCGGCACTTGGAGTTCCTCTGCTGTTTGGCGCTTGTAAATCGAAGCGCGTCAAAAACAAAACCACGGGGCACGCAAAGCTCATAGACGCGAAGTACCATAACAAATCGAAACTCTCCTGGCCGCCTGTGGCGCCGCCAAGCATCCGTTTTCTTTGCTTCCAACATTCAGGTTGTCTTTTGCCTGCCTTCCTTGTGTGATAAAAGTGCACTATTGGTTTTAAAACAAAACTTACTTCAATTTTGATCTGCGCAACCTTCCTTTGTCAGCCTCAGAGATTCGCGAAACCAAGTAGGATGGAATATTCCTCCAAGGTGGCGTCTCTTGTCCTATGGCGTCACCACGCTTGTACTTGCGAGATTGGCCTGTTGTGGCGATACCTGTATTTTGGTTCTTGCTATTTTCTACCTTACAAGAGCTTTGTTTTCAGTAAGAGCGGCGTTTTTGTGATCAGGAGCTGGTATTCTATCGATACAAGCCAACTTCAATTTCTCCTCAGTGTCCCTTTAATAACTTTAATGAATATCTTTCCTGCTCTCATTTTGCTACAGCTTAGGCTCTTCACTATTTATGTTAAGCACAAAGGCTGGTTTATGGTTTACAGGATTTAACGTCCCAAAGCAACTCAGGCTGTGAGGGACACTGTAGTGAAGGACTCCGTAAATTTCGACCACCTGGGGTTCTTTAATGTGCACTGATATCGCACAGCACACAGGCCTCTAGAATTTCACCTCCGTCGAAATTCGACCACCGCAGCCGGGATCAAGCCCACGTTTTTCGGGTCAGCAGCTGAGCGCGAAAACCACTGAGCCACCGTGGCGGCGTTAAGCACCAAGGCACATTGTATGAGACAGTGAAGCTACGATAACTTTTCAAGGTAGATTAGAGCACTGAGAACTTTGTGGACATTTTAGCAAGACAAATCGCTCATATTAAAGCTGATGAGCGAGCACTGTGGCACACTGTTTTGCTGACTCAGCCTTTATAAACCAAAGCTTCAAATATAAGGTTCTGCCAGTACAGATACTAAACATCAAATTTAAAAATGCCTGCAGTATTAAGCTGAATGGCATTCACATTCATATTGGCCAAGATAGCATCTACATATAAAAAAGTACTCTTACCATATGCCATAGCCCACTTCAGCTGTTCAGATCGAGCGCCACTCAACATCGGCAGCATGGTGCCGAGTAGGGCTTTGAGGAAGGGCATAATGCCAAATGCTGAAGAAGAACAGGTTAAGCACCAGCTATACAACACAGCTGCAACTTAGGTACAGTAACAGAACATCACCTTGAAACAAAAATGGCACAAACAGAACACCAGGACAAAAGAGTTCAATGTTAAGTGTGCAAATCATCAACATGCACATTACATAAGCAAAAATAATATGAAGCAATGCAACTGCATTCACATAGCTTGGGTGCACTTGTTAATTTCACTTGCAGTAGTGACGGCTAAAGCTAATTTAGCTGGGATAACTCAGCCACTAACAAACCATTTTATCACTTAGCTATGTATATTAAAAATGAACGCAGACTCAGAAGAGGCATGTAGAAATTACATTAAGGCAATAATAGCCAGAACAGTGGTAAAAGTATTAGGACAAAATTGAAAGGACGGAGTGGTATCTATAATATCTGCCCATAACTCTCTCTGCAGGAATAATGACACACATGCCACCACCCGAGATCTTGTATGCTGGGGCTCACAGGATGAGACTGTACAGGACTGCAAAAGTCTCACCGCATATATAGGGAAGTACTACAACATTAGAGATTAAGTAGAAAACTCAACCCACAAACAAGGGCAGGGACACTGAGTAAGGAAGGAGTAGTATTCAGACAATTACAAGTCGACACTTTTCCACAGCCAAGCAGACTGCACAGAATCCACCCGGCCATTCACAAGAATAAGTGCCAATTTTGCGATGCATAACCCTATCTATACTACATGGTCAAGGCATGCCAAAAGAACAAGCACATCCCCAGAATTGAGAACGTAACACTTGAGCAATGGGAGGCGGAGCTGAAAAGCTCAGAACACGAAAACCGGCAACAGCTGGTCAGCAGAACACTGCTAGTGACCAAGTCCAATAGAGTCCTAGACTGAGGGACTCCACCTACAAATAATTCATTCTCAAAAAAAGTTTTAGTGTGCAGCTCTTAGGCACCCGTTCCTGCGTTCCGCGTAGTCGTCAGCATTGTCGGCATAACCGGTTGTCCAAGCAGCTGCCATGGGAAGATCCCAGAGGGTGGCTAGTAGCATAAGATGCCACATGCCAGCAGTGGCAGGTGACATGTGAAGAGCTCTCAAGTACTGCATTACTGACTATCGTAATCGTATGTCAATTTTTCTCCTCCTCTAAAGCATTATCCTAGAACTTCAAACAGGCTTAAGAGCAGCCCTTTAATTGTAGGCAAAGAAGAAGTGCGAATTACTGTAGCAATGATAAAGCAAAGCAAAGAATAATTCAACATTTCCCTTAGTTAACACATATTACTAAACTTGTTAAAAATGGTAAACAGTCAAATTTCATTCAAATGTCTCAGCAGTGAAAGTCTGGGATAGTTGTGGCATTGGATTGGAAACACTGAACGTCACAAAATGAGGATGTGCCATAAAACACATATCAATGTTATTACTTTAGTCTTTTTTTCATGCTCTTAATTATGCTTCTGATTGTCAGAGATAAAAAACACTGAATACGGGGTGGAACTGGTAAACTGCCTCCCGGAGCAACCCCGGAAAAACTGCATTCTGGAGCAGGCTTGGAGTGGGCAAAAAGAAGTTTTGAAGCAGGCTGGGAGCACCGAAAACATGTCTTTTTAGCTTTGAAGTGGCCCAAACAGTATTTTAGAGCAGTATAAGTCAGTTGGTACATTCACAGCATGCACAGCCACTGAAGTATGGTCAGAAAGCGTGCGGTGAATAAAACCCTTATGTGCACACAAATTGTTCACGACAGGTAAAACATGCGCTGCCACTATGTCATAGTGCCAGCAATTTCTGGCATAACTGCACGAAAAAACAAGATACTATTAAGTTTGAATGCATCTTCCTCGTTTTGGCAAGTGGCATTTTTAACATCACCAGCAGGGCGGAGCAAAGAAATTCGCATTTTCAGAGAGCCTTTGAAATCATAATCATAAATCATAATCATAATCATATGTTTCCATGCAACAACAAAAATTTTTTTACCTCTGTTGTGCCCCTATAATTTTCTTCAGATGCTAGAGTTACGGCTGCATGTTAATGGGCAGCAGAGAAAGAATTTCCGACAACATCCTCTGAAGCGAGACATAGCAGCTTACACCACAGATTTATCGCACGCATATCATACTGCACGGAAAGATAATTGAGGATCCTCAATAACATGAAGCATTTTTCTATTGATCATAAGTATTCTACTCACCACGAGTGCGGCCCTTGGACAAACATGCCTTTAAGCAAGTGCATATGGCAGATTTTCAGCTCATGCTTCCGTTTTTTAATCACCTGTTTTTATCTTGTCACAACACTTTACTACCCATTTACGTGGGACGAACCCAGTATACCAGCCGGCCTGAACTGAATGTGCTTGTGAAAGTATAGACATTCAGAAACGAAGGCATGCGACTTGCTTCTACTAACAGGACTTGGTTAACATTTGCTGTTTGGCTAGTTGGTAGCTCTACGTCCCAGGTCCAGACTGGACACTGCATAAATATATTGACCCTGTTTCTTCTGGAATAAAAGTTGTTAGCTCAGTGCTTCCGTCTATGTCGTCTTTCTTCTACTTGTCAGTTGCCTTTTTGTGCTGGTTCATCAAAGATCAACAGGACTTGCTAAAACTTAAGAGATCAATTCGTCATATTCATATTTGCGAGAATAATTTTAATAAAGATGAACACTAGTAATTGCTATTTGTCTGGTAGGGTGCAATACGGAATGGTATGTGGACGTTAATGTTCTGAAGTGATGCATCGGCTATGAGGCACGCCACAGTGAAGGACTCCGGATTAATTTCAAGCACCTAGATTTTTTTAACATGTGCTGACACTGCACAGCATACAGGCATCTTTTGAATTCTGCCTCCGTTCAAATGTGGTTCTTTAACGTGCACTGACATCGCACAGTACACGGGCCTCTAGAATTTCGCCTCCATCGAAATTCGACCGCCACGGCCGGGATCGAACCCGCGCCTTTCGCCAGCAGCCGAGCGCCATAACCACTCAGCCACCGCGGCGGCTCAAACACAGAATCATCGCAGCAGATAATTGCACTGAAAAGGCAAGTGTCTCTCAGAGACATCAGCAGTGTGCTAGTAGCATTTCAAGGTGCACTTTATTTTGCACTATTATGTGCATGTTATTGATGGATTGGAGGTAGGACTTTTTAGTGGCAGACTGGCATTGAAAGATGATGATGTACACGCCTTCTTACAGATTTGCTCGCATATTTGTCAAATGAAATAGACGCTTAAAATGACCAGAAGTAAAGCGTTTCTGCAGTTTCTGAAAGCGTTTCTGCAGCCACACCAGAATTTCTGCACCCCAATAGAACTCGCTACAACACCCATGAATTGTGTGCTTCTATTAGTGATGCAGATGGCAATGTCAGCCAAAATGCAACAGCACCCAGCAAGCCTGCTGACTTTGAAAGTATTAAAAACAAGATCAACATTCAAAAGAAGCTAATGAAGCTCGATGTACCAGATCTTGAAAGTACAGGTGGAAGCGAGTGTCGCATTCTGGTACCCCTAGGGCACTAATCTTGATGCCGAGTTTGTTTCCAAAATGTCAGAAGTTATGGTACGAGCGCAACTATAGCACACAAGTCCACAAAACAATACAAAGGACGAAAACATGCATTACCACCGTGGTGGAACCGAACAATGCAGCTTGGAAATGACCAGGAAAGTTGTTGTTTAGGGTGTTAGCCTCTCAATTTGCTAAGGACAACTGCAGTGTTTGGTTTCTTACAAAAGGATAATCTGAAGACATTACTGTATTCTGTGAAGTTTCACGGAAAGAAGAATATACGGTAATTTGAGAATTAGATGCTGCACTTTGCGCTTTCTCAACCTTGCGTTGCACACCGACAAGCTCTGAATGGCGCTTGGCAATTAAGTGCACGTGCCATCTGGTGACTTTCTACACAAAGTGCCCCAAGCAGAGCTGGGCCACGCCTATTTAAACCACCTTATTCTAGTACACTGTTATAATGACAAATGAATAGAACAACAGTAAGAATGGCAATCACATGCAGCTTTTCTACAACAAGAGGTTGCTATGGATACTTCAGCACTCTTGAGACCAGGAAAATGAAACATTATCATTTCCTTGGGCACACTCAGAATTTCGCAGCCCCATTGCAAACAATGAAGTGCAATTTCTTCGACTAGTAGGCACTACCACAACTATTCCCGTCTTTTCCCTAGCTTTTCTGGAACTGCTGAATTCCTCAATATTCCCAAGCTTTCAGACTGTTACACACTCAGAGTGGGAAAAAGCAGCCTCTTAAATGTCACTAACGGTTGGCAAGGGCCAGTCCGGCGAGGGTCTCCAACACAAGAGGGTGTGGCATGGAGCCCGGCTGAAATTTGGCCTGGACCAGCTCCATTGTCTCGTGGGGGTGCTGTCTGCCCAGGGCTATCACTATCCCACAAAGTACATTGTCTGTTGCCACTTCCTGCATACGAAAAAACAGTACCCAACACTGTGTTATAGGAGCTGAGGGGATCACTCAGCGCACAGCAAAACATTGACAGGAGTGGATGCTCGATGAAGGGTGTTCAACCTATTGATATGAGGCATGAATTACTTCTATATATCCTTGTAAAGAAATGCACTCCTGAATTCTTTGCATTGTAATCACACACTTGCTTCCACACAAAGCCTGGTTACTGAAATTATTACTTAGGAAAAAAGAAATCCACAAAGTCGGAGCATTTCCTGGTATGTCATATATACACGCATGCTAGGATGAAGGAACAGCGCTAAGTACGGGACAGGAGACAAACATGGAAGCAAAAACACGGGCGCTGGAGATGTTTGTCTCCTGTCCCGTACTTAGCGCTGTTCCTCCACCATGCAATGCCAACTAGCCCGTCAACTCGCTCATCTCAAGCATGCTAGGTATTAGGCTTGCTCTGTTATGATGGCAACTCAACATATACAGCTAATGAAAACATCAGACCACACAGCAGGCTTACTACTTTGTAAACCTAAGCAATGGTTCGACGAAAATTCGTCTGGCCAGGCAATGGATAAACCTAGCTTGACATGAAATTGTGAAAATGCTAAAAACAGAAAAGCTAATTCCAAAGCTTCTGAAATGATTTTACCTGAAGGTTATTTGTCAAACTAATAGGCTAACAGAAGCATCATTCATATTTTCAAACCCATAAATAAAGCAAGCAAAATCCAAAAAAATGCCATGAAGTCTTTTGTAAGCATCCTGCAGAATTTTTATTCATTTGGGCACAGTATCTTTCTATTGCAAGTTGCTCTCCGTGGTGTGTGGGGTTTAATGTCTCAAGAGAGAGAGAGGGTTTACTGATGGGAAAGGCAGAGAGGTTGGCCTGAAAAGTAAATATCTGGCCTGCTACTCTACACTGGGGAACGGGAAGAGGAGAAAAAAAGAGGGTCACGATGGGGGATGATGATGATGGGAGGAGGCAGATGAAAAAAGCAAGGCACACTTTCTTACATCACAAACGCGAGGCAAGGTCCGTGTCGCTTAAAAAGCGTGAGAGCGCTCGCGTTGCCTGTACAGTTTTCAAACAATCTGAAAGTGACACATGAGCTCTAAGGGATACCGTAGTGATGGGCTCAAGAATAATTTTGACCCCCTGGGGTCTGTTAATGTGCACTGACATCCCATAATACATTGGCATTTTTTTGCATTTCACCTCCATTGAAATGTAGCCGCCACGACCAGGATTCAATCCTGCAACCCTGGGATCAGCAGCTGAATGCCAAAGCCACTAAGACAACTGCGGTGGATAACTTGCTTTCGATAGACAGCAACTCAATACAAAGCAATTCATATAGGCCAAACTATTAATGGTACTTGAAATACTGTACACTAGGCTAAATAAAAAAAATACACTTTTATCAGTGGGCAATGAAATAGGAAGCAACTGAACTTGCAGCACGTACCACACAGTATGCCAGGAAATGCCCAAAATGGAATATTATAAAATCAGCCAGCTAACAATAAAAATTCTAAACCATAGTACATGTCTGTGGTTTGAAGTTTATTACATTTCCAGACATGATTTAAAACAATGGCTGAACTAGTGAAAGAACTACAGTGACCATCTACCTTCCCATATCACAACTTAAAGACACCGATAAAATATGTAATGAGATTATGCTGGAAATGAAAAGATCTTGCCTCAGTGTAAGAATTGAGCACTGTAATATTGAAGAACCGAAGATATCTAAAGTTAATTTGGCACTGAAAAGAGCATAAAGCAAGCTGAAGTGGCATCCTGATGTGAAACCTCGTCATTAGCAGTTTGGTTTAGTTTATGGGGTTTTTAACGTCCCTAAGTGACTCAGGCTATGAGGGACGCCATAGTGAAGGGCTCCGGAAATTTTGAACATCTGGGGTTCTTTAACATGCACTGACATCGTACAGTACACGGGCCTCTAGAATTTCGCCTTCATCGAAACTCAACCGCCGTGGCTGGGATTGAACCCGCGTCTTTCGGGTTAGCAGCCGAGCGCCATAGCCACTGAGCCACAGCGGCGGCTCTCGTTATTATCAGTGTATCAAAACTATTCATATCTTATTAATTATTAATTTTTTCTTCCTGGTCATATTTTACTATAATTTACTCTCTCCGCACTGCACCCTTCGATGAAAAGCAATGCTCCATTTCGCATCACCGATGAAGTGCTTTGAACTTCAGTTACTAAATGGTGACAGTTTCTGCAGTTCTTGGTGAAAGCAGTAACACGGTCCATTACAACTGTTGTTGACGAGGCATTTGACACTGTGCCATCACAGCTGGCTGTATGGAAGCTCAAATGAATGCTACACTATGCTAAAACTGTATAATTACTGTCTGGTGGTAGGGCCTATATTAGCTTTTGGTTCATAACATTTGCGGGATGGAATCGCTATTGTGCTCAACGGTTATGATTTCAAGCATCAGTATACATGAAAATGGGCGCATCCACTGACCGAAATATTCACAGTAAAAGATCTTTCACAGAATTTCTGACAAAACCATTATGGGATCAGGCACCTCAGACACGAAGTTTTCTGATGTGCCAAAAAATAAAACTGGGCCCTTAAAATTCAGCTGCTGGTCCCTTTAAAAAATGCAAGTGCCATGTGCATACAAAACAATGTGCAATGTGCAAAGCAAAAAAAATATTTGGTCCCCACTTCAGATTTCAGAGTTTACATTACCCCGGCAAGGCATGTTTCCCACACAGAGGCTGATGTACGAAATATACGACTGGAATTGGAGTTTGGATCGCACTGTAAAATAAACAGAAATAAAGGAGACAAGTCTTGGAACTTGCCTGCTTATCAGTAACAGTCCATTGTTAAAAAAGGTAAAAAGTCAGCAAGTTTTGGCAATACAATTATTTTTACTCTTTTTACTCTTGCATACACAAAGGTTTGTCTCTGAGCATTCGGTATTCAGTCTGCATAGAGATCTTTGTGGATAGAAGAAGTAAGGCACCACTTTTCACTGAATAAGAACCTCGTTGATATGTTCCCAGTTAATACAATTTCCTGGTTCTTCTGGTTAATATGTTACCGGATAATAAAATTTCCCAATAAGTACAACAATTTCATGAAAATTTAATCCAATGATATGTTTAGATACTAATGGCAGGAGTGTTAACATAGCCTAGCCTGGGGGCACGTGACATCGGCAGAAGTCCAGTGGCAAGCAACCACCAGGGCAGCTTTTTTGCAGTGCACTACTGCAATGGGGCGAAGCATCTAAAACGGCGAAGGTGCGCTAACATACGAGCAGGCCGAGCCAGGGGCATACGAAATGAGCAGCAGAAGTGCAGCAGCAGTCAGTTGCCAGAGTGGTTTCTCCACAGCGCACAAGTTGTATGGGGCAAAGCATACAAAAACAACGGTGACAACAAAGAACTCTGGCTACTTTTGCACTTATCATTAGAATGGATATGTTGCGAAGTCTCTCTTATGCTAAGGACAATGCAAATACCGATAGAAGTCTACAAGCATAAGAAAAAAAACTCTTCAAGTTTTGCACAAAGAAGCACTGAGCAGCCTTTGCAAGCAGTAAAGGTCACAGTATAGTTTATTTCATACTTGTTGAGTGATGTTTTTCAAAATCTGGGTGGCTTTCAATAGTACGTTTTCCCAGACAATAAGCTTTCCCTCCCAAGTTGTAAGAAAATGTATCAACAAGGTTCTGTTGTACCCTACACTCCTAGATATAATGATTTTGTCCCCTAATAGAATGTGCAAAGGAAGGCTTTCCATCATGCTAAAGATTAGCTGTGCAACAAAACTACTTTGACTTCAATGTTACCATTTTCTTATCCTAGCTACAAATAAATTTTACCTAACAACTCAAACAGATTCATGAAAACCAAAACAATGTGCCATGCATGCTCTTAAAAGAGGTCCCACAGTTAGACCTCAAACAGGCAGTATTGAACAGTATTGAAGGTAGCACATGAAAACACAATGCATAAGTTCGTACAGACAGCATATCAGTTAAAAAATAAATAACTAAAAGATACGCTAGCCTATTTCAAGGCCCCTACGATTTTTAGCTACTGTGTTGGCAGAGAACCGAGCCACTTGTCAATGTCACCACTCCACTCCAGAGAGCATCACTTGCATCAAACATAAGTGTGGAGGAACCTGTCCAAACATGTTAGCCTTCTTTAAAACCCCTCCATACCAAAAAATTTTAAAGAAAGCATGAAGATAAGAAGAAATGGCTGCCATTTAGAAAGGTCACAGGAAAAAAAAGGGGTGAACTCTACTATTATGACTTATGCCAGGTTTTAGTATGCACAAAATGAGACAGTACAGTACCTTCAAGATGTCTTGCTTAGGCAGTATGCTAATTTAAGGAGCATTAAAATGAAATTGCTAAAGCCTCTGGTTTCTGGCCACTAATGCCTCTGATATGCAGTTATTATTTTGCATTTTTCAAACCAAATGGGAAGCCATTTTGTTCTTCTCCCTAAAAACTTAAACTTTGCTCTAGCCCTTCCTTAAAATGGTTTTAGAAGGATGAACAATCAGTCTTTTTTCATCAGTCAGCATAAAAAAAAAAAACTTGGGCAATTTAACAACCACATCTCAGAAACTATTAATGCTTCCCTCTCATAAACAAGACATGCATTTCACTTCTGTTCTTTTCTTCACATATATGCATCTTCAATTGTCCACAAGGAATAAACACACAGGAAAGCAGAAGCACAAGCAAACTGATGCGGACTTTTCATCTTTCTCAAACATATTCTCAGTAAAAAATAAGATGCTTAAGTTGAAACAACTCTTATCCCAAAAGGGAAGGAGCAATTTACTTCAGCTGCTCTGAATTGGGGACACATTTGAATCTAGGATACAAAGCAGTTATACTCCTATTGTTTTCATTTAAATGATTCCTAAAATTCTACATGGTGTTATATATTCCTGCCATTTTTATTAGAAGTAAATTTAAACAGCAAGCACCATGCAAAAGATACAGCATCGAATTCACGTCAGCAGAGCTGAAATAAATTTTAATGCTGGCATGAGTCACCTAACTTCTGACACTTGACTAAAATTTAACTTCTTAAAAGCTTAGATAGATCCAAGTAATCCCAAGTTAAATGATAATCATCTTTGGTTCTTCAACGGCAATTCATCATAATTCATCATGCTTTTCCTATGCATCACCCGCATCATAAATTTCATTATGCACTTCCTATGCATTATGCAATTTATGATAAAACCAGGCTGTCATAGTTCCTCATTTGTGCAGTTTAAATCTACAGGAAAAGAAAAGAGCATTTTTGTACTGCTTTTAGCTACAGAATTAAACTAAAGAGGTTAATTATAAATGTAACATTCAGGACACAGTTTATTAACTTATACACTAAAATAAAAGAATTTGATGAATGTATGATTAAACACAACTGGTAAAACTGAAAACAAGGACATCACTCACCTTGGAACGTGTCATCTCCTCAATTGTAGTCTTACAAACATTGCTCAGTAGTGTCTTGTCCAGCTTGTCCACAGACTCTTTGCACACTTCGTGCATTACTGAGAACAGCAAGCTTCTGTGAGAAGCTGAAAGCTACAAGACAATGACAGTATTCTTTTACTACAATGCAGTCAATGCCAACAAATGAAGCACTGCCCACAGATATTAATGCAGAACTCAAAACTGCTCAAGGCTGATTTCAGACAGAGAAAGACAGAGAAAGAAAAAGTAAAAGGGGTCATCACCAACCCAGTTACATACACCGCAGATGGAAGGCTTCTTCTAAGCTCTCCAATTGGCCATGTCCTGTGCCAGTCATGACCATCTTATCCCAACAAAGCTCCTAATCTAGTCTCCCCACCTCACTCTTTCTGGTCCCTTGCTACCTTTTTATTTCTCCGAATTCATTCCGCTGCCCTAATGAACTCAGGCATATGTTCTTCACACCACACGCCCTGCCCATTTCTTCTTCTCGATTTCAGCCAGCACATCTCACATGTTTCCTCACCCACTAAGCTTTCTTCTTACATGTTAACATTACCCCAATAATTTGTTTCCCTAGCTCACTGCATTGTCCATAATTTAATTGAAGGCCTTTTTGCAAGCCTTCAAGTTCGAACACCTTGGGTGAGTACAGGCAGGATGCAATGGTTATATACTTTTCTTTTGAACGATGGCACATGCTGCTGTTTAGAACTTGAGTCTGCCCCCAAATGCACTTCAATCCATTCTTATTCTCCGAGTACCTCCTTTCTCGCGGTTTCGACCTACAGTTACTACTTGGCTTGGTCACTAGACATTTCTCTATACTACCTTCCTCACTACCTGTCGCAAACTGTTGCTACCTCTCCTGACTGTTGAACATTAGTTTTTTTTTTTAATTAATTGTTAATCCTATGACTGCACTTTGTGTACAAATTCTTCAATCACACATGGGATGGAGTGAAAGGAAAACAATCAGAAAGGGTGTCAGGCTGGGTGAGAACTTCTTATTCTCTTTGTATATAAAAGAGGTATTCAGAAGGTTTGACAGGAATAAATAAAGAATGCCTCCTCTGATCGAAATGTCATGCTACATCATTCAGAAAAGGAAATCGACTGAAAACAGTGAAATAAGCAAAATTCAATAACATTTACTTTGGACTCCGTCGACACATAGTCATGGCAACAACTCAGGACAAGATTGGGCCAACGGTTGCCAATGACTTGTAGAGAGTGAGTGACTGCACGGCATACACTGTCTTGTTTGTCTCCCAAGCTCTCCACAAGAGCAGCAACAATGCCTGCATACAAAAAACATGTTCTCATAGATCCAATTGTTACATGCAAGCATATTTTTGCACTGAATATATTTAGATATTACAGTAGCAGCAGACAATAGATCATTTGCAAAATTTTGTCTAGCTCTCTTCGATTTGGCTGCACTTTCTGCACCACTTAAGGAGTACAGCACATTCCCATTCGTTTTGCAAAAGTGCCAGCCCAGTGCGGCACGAGTTCTTGGCTGGCTTGCGCTCTCCGAATTGAAAGTGCAGCTGTAGTCCAGCAATATGGCGGTCGGAGAAGGTCGTGTGTAGGTCGGAGAAGCAAAGCAGATATGACAATAGTCTCGTAATGAAACGATGGCAGTTTTTTCTTGACAAGAGGAGGTGATGGTGATGATGGATGATGATGGATTTTTATAGCACAAGGGCATCTGTGGCCAAAGAGTGCCATGACACAAGGCGTTTTCTTATACTCTAGGTGGGGTCAAAGACCCATTTCCCAAGAATTTCACCCTAAAGAAGCCAAGCACCAGGCAGGGGAAGGCTTGTACCCACTGAATCACCGGTGGGCACCCAGCGGCGCTGAGGATCGAACCACACACCTCCCGCATGCGAGGCGGATGCTCAAACGACTAGGACACCGCTATGGTAGGAGAAGGTGAGTAACTGGTTTGGTTTGGTTTATAGGGGTTTAACATCCCAAAGCGACTCAGGCTATGAGGGACGCCGTAGTGAAGGGCTCCGGAAATTTCGACCGCCTGGGGTTCTTTAACGTGCATTGACATCGCACAGTACACGGGCTTCTAGAATTCAGCCTCCATCGAAATTCAACCGCAGCGGCCAGGATCGAACCCGCGTCTTTCGGGCCAGCAGCCGAGCACCATAACTGCTCAGCCACCGCGGCGGCTAGAAGGTGAGTAACTGTTCTTGGCATCATAATTGTAAACCTGAGCGGTCAAGTCGAGCCGCATGGCCAGCATTCCAGTGCCTGTGTGTATACATTCGACCTTTTTTTCCTGTGAAACAACAATTTCCTGGGAATGGTTCATGGCAACACTTCTTTGTGATTTCCTTCTTGGAATTCTTCAAGTGGTTTGAGACTTTGGTGTCCGTTGATGCCGGCGGCATGCAGTTGACTGTAATTTGGCGGCGACGCCAAGGCTAGCTAGCAGATGACCATGCCTGCACTTGATTATTCGCTTTGGAAGCAGCCCATGCCAAGCTGCCCTTGAACTGACACCGCACGCAGGCGACACCGCTGCAGAACTTCGCAGAACTAGTGCAGTGAGTGCAGCCAAATCCAAGAGACTTTCTATGAATTAAAAGTTCAATCAAGTTCACAGATTGCATTAGTACAACTAGTCAGGAACATTAGGAGAAAAGAGCAAGGAGCACAGTGATCATGCTGGGAAGCCTTCCAATAGCATTCTTTCTAAGGTCATGTAAATAACAAGGCTCCTCATTTACTTTTTCCTTTAGCACTAATGCAGGAAATGAGTAATGCCTCTCCATTAAAGGGACCAACCACTGACCAAAATGTGTCATGAGATTTGGCAGAAATGAAAAGATTGTGCCTCATTGTAAGAATTGAGCACTGCAATATATCAAAGAAATCGGGATTTATAATTTTAATTTGGCATTGAAAATCGCATAAAAAGCCACCTTGCAGTAAAAACAACCATTATCATCATAGCCCACCACGTGAAAATATCTCGGTAACACATCGCTTATTTGTTTTAAGTGCACAGTGTTTTTCCTTTCAGGAGTGTTCGTCATGTTTGATTATAGTATACGCTCTCTCCAGTGCACCCTTCAATGAAAAGCAACACTCCCTTCACATTGTTGGCCATGTGCTTTTAGCTTTTGTAACTAGATGGCGCCACAATATTTTGAATTTGTTGGATGGAGCGACTAAAGCTTTCGTTGACGAGGCGTACATTGCTATGCCATAACAACATTGGGTGTGGAGCCTAAATTGGATGCTACTCTACACTAAAAATATCTTATTGCTATCTGGCGGGTAAGATTTATATTAGTTTTAGGTACAGCACTTTTGCAGATGTGCAATCACCATCACGCTCGCTGATCATGGTTTCCAGCATCGGGATACATAAAGACAGGCACATGCACTAATATAAGACTTCTTGGTAAAAATTTTCTACAGCGTTTCCAACAAAACCGTTGTAGAATCCAGTACCTTACACAACAAGCTTTCCTTTGTGCCGAAAAAAATTGCGTACTTAAAATTCAGTGTTCAACTCTCAAAATACATTTGTCACTATTTTTATTCAAGATATGCCACTCAAAGTTGCCGACAATGCTCACCTCCATCTTGAAGAATGAAAGGGCAGAACTTTTTTGATGGCTTTCCTTGTATGCCAGGAACCAGTGCACAAAAAGACAGAGCACAAAAACAAGAAGGCTGACAGGACGAAGCACTGAGCTATCAAATTTCCATCCTGTCATACTCCTTGTTGTTGTGTTCTGTCTCTTTTGTGCGCTGATTCCTGTGGGCATAGAAAATAACCAAATAGCCAATAACCATATAACGGCAAGTGTTGCCTACCTAGCATGTTACAAATTGCAGGTAGCAAGTCCATTTAAAGATTACGGTTATGAGGAACACTAACATATGAGTACAAGAGCAAGAATGCAGTGTACTTGTTTTTGAAAATAAATGTAGACCAGCACCTACGACTAAAAATTTTTGACTGAATTCAAGACCTGCTGATCATCACATTGGAAGAATTTAGTAAAACTCAACATCACAAAACGAAAGTATGCATGGGAAAGTAAGGCCGTCTTCTATACTTAATTTTGCCCACAACTGTGACAACTGATGCACAATCTATTGTGCTCCACAGAACCAACAGTAGCGGCGTGAAGCCTTACCATCAACTTGGCCACCAGTCTTGAAAGCAGTGTCTGTGGCCATCTTCAGCCAATTTCTTCCTATGCTTGCTTAATGGCAGTCAGTGGGATGGCTATAAAAGAGAATGCAGTACTGAATATTGGTTTCAAAACACCCCTCTGAAGCTAAAACAATAGGTATACAACTATAGTGGTTTGCAAAAATTGCATGAAATTTCAGGCACAGCTCGCGCACCACAGAACCCCTACGATGCGCAAGAAGATTCAGATCGGCGTGCGCACTTGTCCACATGTGCTCCCATTAGTTGGAACAATGGGGCACTATGCACAAGTAAATGTCCAAACATGGTGTTCATATTCGTCACTTTCTCAAAAGCACCCGAAGACATATTTCAGCAAGCGCCTGAGACATACAATTTCCAGTCGGCAATCACAGCTATTTCCTTACGTTCGAGCTGCATGTGCGCAAGCGGCTGCGTCAAAAGTATTACAGTAAGGAAAAAGCCAGACGACCTATATAACGGCAGCTTTTTACGTCTTGAAAAGTGGAGTGCCAGTAAATATGCACCCATTTCTTGAGTAAACACTTTATTACTAGGCTAGAAAAACAGATGGAATCAAAGCATTATAAACCGACCACTATAGTTCTGATATGATTACTAAACGAAGCTTAAATAGCTTATATTGAAGCAGAAAACAACTCACTTATTGCGCAGTTTGCTAAACTATCAAACGCGCGGTCAAGCCACACGCACTCAGGAAATCTAACCAGCACGATCTTCACATGTAGAATAAAGCTAAAAGCGAGCTTTCTTCTTGCAGCAACGCTACACTCCGTTACGTTCTAGGTCACACGTGTGAAAAGGTTTTAAAACGCACATGCATCACTCATCGCCTACAAAAAGCCATGCACTGCGCGCAACCTACCTTCCGTTCTGTCTCTCGCGCACGACAATGCTTCACAAATGACAGAGGAACTAAAATGTGAGAGCATGCTTTGTATGTAGTACATCAGGGGTAGTCAGCACAGAGAGGCTGAGAAAATGGTGCGACCGTCAAGGGAACACGCAACAAGCGAAACTGCTGGCGTGCTATCAAAGCTGACACGCCTCCTTCGACTAGCCGGAAGCTCTGTGGCAAATCAGGTGGAATGGCATTGTAGTTTTTTTGTGACACTCTTGCTTCATTTGAATACTGTTGCGTTTAAGCTTACAAGAGGATACAGAGAGGAAGGTACGCAGAGAAAAAGGAAGAGCGCAGCGGCACCGTAAGTTATAAACACCGGCGACAGCTATTACATGCAGCCAATGCAGCTTCCTATTTTTTTAATGTAGTACTTACAAGATGATCAATGCTGCGATTGAAGTAACAACGCATGCTTTGGAAGTGAGACATCATGAGCAGTTATTTAGTTTAATTTCACTTCAGATATTAAGCATATGCACAGCACAATAAACCACGAATTACTCCGACCGACGCTTCCACAGCTCAACAGCCGTCCATGTAAGCCTGTAGCTGCCTGTAGCTTTGCTAGCGAGAGTATATTTACTCTCGTTGCGGGGCGTCCGCCAATGAGTGAACGACAAATCTTCGACTCTAGCTGAACAGTTGAGGGGGGTTGGGTCGGTTTTATTTAAGCGGTGCTTGGTTTTGCTCCTTTATGCACAGAAAATTTCCCTTTGAACTGTGTTCTTCGCATATATTCAAGCAGCGAAAGGTACGTGCATCTTCCATAATCACTTCCTTTTCGGCACGCGGTCGCGGGAGAGCGCGATTCGGAATTCACATCAGCACGGTTCGGGCAAGAATTATTCTGCATATCTTCCCGACTTTTAGGGGCACTTGCCATGCATTGAAGGGGCTTACTAAGCTTAATTGTCGCTTGAACTGGTCACTTAGTTCGGTTCAGCTTATGTTTTGCGAGCACTGCAGGCTTTGACGACTGCATCCGAGGTCACCCAGTCCCCGTTTTTCATCGATGAGTAGGGCAGTTTACGCGCGAATTATCGCGATGTGCTGCTCTTTCACGAACGCTGATGTGTCTCTGCGTCCGTTGACGATATTCGTTTTTTAACAGTTTGTAAATAACTATAGATACTGCGCTTCTTAACCAATAGTGATGTTTCTTGGCATAGTGCGCGAAGTTCTATCGCATCTCCGTCCGAGTCGTAAACCATGGCGATTCTTTGAAAAAGCAGTCTGATGCAAGATACGATAGAAGTCGTGGTTTCATACAACGTTGGCAGCTGCGCACAATCTGTTTCATTTTTTTCGGTTCTGCGCTTAGTGATAAGCGTTCAGGCTGCGTTGCCATCGCAAACTGAGTAAGCTTTACGTCCGCTTTTTTTTTTTCTTTCCTCCTCCGGGCAGTGAACGTGCCGGTCGCGCGCATGCATTCTCTCGTGTTTCGCGAAGGCTAGGCCCGTGTTGATTCACAGGTTCGTAGCTCTGAAGCTCCGATCCTGTGCTTCAAGGGCAGAGCGTGGAACAGCTTAGCTAAGGCTTCGCATTATGCGCGTTTGTGTTCAGCGCCGTATGTGCAGCGGTGAAAGGTCGCCAAGTGTCTGATGTTTAGAATCTTGACCCTTCCGTGATCTTTCGCACCTAGTACGCGGCATCCAGGAAACTGAAGAGTAAACCAATGCCTATGTCCTTAGCGCGCGCGAAAGTACGTAAAGGAAACTCATTCTTTTTTTGTTTGCTTTGCAGGAGACAAGCATTGCGGGGAAGTGCATCAATGGCAGCTCAAAATATGAGCACTTGCCTTGTAATTCGGGCGCCTAACCAAAAAATTGGAGACCAGCAGGTTTACTGTTCCTTGGATTGGTCCGTACAGCAGCTCAAGCAACACCTGTCCAAGGTTTACCCAAATAATCCTGTGAGTAGCGCCGTTCAACAAAATAGTGCATAGCTGATTTTTGTGGCTGAGAGAACGCAAATGAAAGTTTTCTAACCTCTGTAAAGGCGGAACACGGATTGCTTGCAAAATTCAAGGCTTCGAGCGTGTCTTTTAGTAATTGCTTGAGATGGCACACCTGTGCAACGTAGAAATTAAATCAGTGCAAGTTTATTTTGTATTAAAGCTTCCTGTATGGTTCGTACGAAATCAGCACCTCACTTGCCCCCCCCCCCCCCCCCCTTTTTTTTTCATATACTAAGGCTTGTTGTTTCATGTTATTAAAGACATGGTGGTAGGTTAGATGACTCCGCAAAACGGGTTGGGGCTTCTTGAGGGGTCCATGCAGGATCACCCTGTTGAGCTCTGCATCTAGCTTGTCCCATCACTTCTTGATATCAGTGACAGTGTTAAACATGCAGTGGAAACAGGCAACAAATCCAAAAGCGAGTCTCTGTTTTACTGATAACCAACCTATTTCTTCTGGAAATATTTTTTTTTTTCGTATTACGACTGGAGTTTGCCATATATTATATAGTGCAGCGTTTTGTGCAATTGAGGTAGTCATGTGCAGAAGTGGTGAGGCCACGTACAGGAATTGGCTGAATTGCAAGCCAGCGCTTTCAGACTGCAGTGGCCGTTTTCGAGAGGCATAAGGCGCCCCCTCAAATATGCTTTCCTGCTCACCAGAGCACTTGTATCAGGCGCATCTTTTTGTACAGAGAAACAGTAACCACAATGGTTTGAGGAGTGTCTCCACTTTTGCTCATGACTGTACCTATTTTTTAGATGGTACAGTGCCCATGATTGAAGTTCATTCTACAATGAGTGCATGCATCCAAGCTTTGCATTGTTTTGTTCTGGAGTCTAAATACAAGAAGCTTGATTATTTCATAAACTGTAGGGCTAATGTGATAGTGACGTCTTATAATTGGCTATATATCAGAGAAATCTTGTAATGGCAGTCTTTATGATCAGCATTGCTTGCTGGCACTTGAAAAAAAAGTTAAATGGGATTATGCTCCCCATTTTACTTCCAGAAGCCAGAAGATCAGAAGTTAATTTATTCAGGACAGCTGTTAGAGGATGAAATGACATTGAAGGATGTGTTCCAGATGGTGAGTGAAAGCCTGTTTCTTCAAAAATGTTTTACTCTAGGCAGCTGTTAAGTGAGGCACGCTTCTTAAAGGACCCCTGTGCATGCTCAGAAATTTTAAGATTTTAAGATTGCGGTTGTCTACCCCATCTGTACGCCTACTTGCTTACAAATGTATTGTTCTGCCTACCTTAGATTATGCTGCTATCATTTGGGACCCATTCACGCAAACTAACAAATAAATTAGAGAAGGTTCAAAAGAGGGCAGCACGATACATATATAACAATTACT
This sequence comes from Amblyomma americanum, assembly GCF_052857255.1. Classification (NCBI taxonomy): domain Eukaryota; kingdom Metazoa; phylum Arthropoda; class Arachnida; order Ixodida; family Ixodidae; genus Amblyomma; species Amblyomma americanum. The sequence continues at coordinate 153,272,123 of NC_135497.1, read as the reverse complement.
GACGTACATCAGTAACACATCTCTTAATCCAAGCTGGCCTTCTGACAATAACTGAGCGAAACCATTGTGCACGACTTAAATTGATGTATCAATTAATCAAAAGACACTACAAAACGGAACTCGCCGATTTGCTTGTTTTTTCATCCGGATATGCGATGCGACAATGACACCAGCTAACTTTAACCCCTTTTCGCGTTCGAAATAACTGCTTTAAATACTCATTCCTTCCGCGAACTATTTCTGATTGGAATAACCTCACTAACAATGAAGTGCTGCAGCCATCGCTGACGTTGTTCTCGCAACATATCACCTAGTTTTTATTGCATTTGCTATTTCACTGTTCTGTTGTATATGTTTAATTGTATTCCCAATGGTGCAGAAGAGCTTTGACTTGCACTGTTATTTTTGTTTACTTTTGCCTGTTTTGTTAAACAGCTTAGTTTGTATCCCCATCCTGCTAAAATCCCAACTCTGGGGTTGCAGTATCAATAAATAAATAATGTAATCGAGAACTGCATGTAGATTTAGCAGTTACAATCGTTTCTGCAAGATTCTACAGCTGTGCAGAGTGTGCACAGCTGCACAGCAGCTAGAATGTGTTCAGTGGCTGCACTCGCTCTCCATGTCGTTCATTTCCGAGCGTCAAGAAGCAGCTTCACTGTCTAGTCCCGTTGTGTTTCTTTGAGGCCTTTTTATTGTGTTGCATTTTCACATTGTTCGTTTCTTTTAATGCCACAGCTTTATCTTCCACATGTGCAGTCCGTGCACAGAGTGCAAGCTTTCTGAATTCATTGCTCATGTGTTGACACTTTCTACAGTTCTGCTGTAGTAATGGTGTTTTTGTGCAGCATGATGTGTGCTGTGTTATCTGGCTGGATCCAATGACAGCTGTCTGCATGCATTTGCCACAACGCAGCCTAAATGCTTGACTTTTGACGTAGCTACCTTTTAGAGAGGAGGCGAAAGAGCAAGTTCGCTTAGAGGCTAGTTGTCCAGTGGGACAGAACCTGTCTTGTGGAGGTGATGCTGAGGGAAGAATTGTGAAATTTCTTGATCGCAATGGCTGTAGCTGCAATAGTAGTGAGTCCTTGGTGGAAATTTTTGCATGTTCCTGGGACAGTGTCATAGAGCCAACTGAGTACAACAAAATTTCCAATGCAGAGGGGTTGTTGGGGGTCCTTTAAAAGGTATTTCAACACTTCTGGGCGATGCTGGTAATGTCTTTTGTGAATTCTCGAACAGATTCAGATGCAAAAATAAAATGGAAGCTCATCAGTAAACAAAATCAAAGTGCAAGGAAACAAAATGTTGCCCTCACCTTGGCTCTTCACAGAGCTTTCAGGTCTCTTATTTCATAGTCCTTATAATGTGATTGTGCAGAGCTAGTTGAAATAGTAGTTTATATGCACGCATAACACAAACTTGAAAGCTATGATTGCCTATTTACTGTTGCTTGTTATCGCTCAAATTGATGGTGTCATTTCTATGGTCACTGCAACAACTTAGGCCATCCGACAAAGCTTCACTGTCACGTTCATGTCCCTTTTTTTATTCGTCTAATTTGGGGCATGAGATTCTTTGAAGAAGCAACACCCAGCACTTATTTTCTTCAATGGTGGGGATCCACTACTGCAAAACACTGCAAAGTGCCGATTGACACTATAAGTGCTGGGATCGTGATTTCTCAAGCTAATTAAATAAATACTTCAGTATCAGCTTTAAGACCACTGGTGTAGCATTGTCATGTCCAACTCAACACACCCATCAAGGCACATGTGTTCAGTTTGTAATGTAGAGCCCTTTGAAAGCCAAAGATCACTCGGCAGTCTGACATTACCAGAGCCCTTAATACTCTGACATTACTATCGCATTACTTGGTTCGTCCATGTGGCTTGAAGCGTGGCCTGGTCATATTTTGCAGTACTACTTTGGGGTGTCATTTTCATGTAGCCTCTAACATTTAAGCTGTATCCTCAGTTGAATGTTTTCATTTCAGGGGTTTTTTTATGTGTGCTGCCTCACCTGGTTAGCTAATCTAGTGCATTTCATGCATTTCTTTCTGCTAGGTGCATAATATTTGCTTGTCCAAATTTAGTTGTTTTGTCACTTTTTGCAATGCTTATTTGCTGTATTTTCATATTTTCTTCATGTAACGAAGGATTTCGGGAAGATCCACATCCTTCACCTGGTTTGCCGGCCTGGAGGAGACAACCCTGAAGCTTCACCTTCGTCTGTTCCTCTTGTACGTACTTTTGTTTAGATGTTCAGGGTTTGCTGCCATGAACACATCTTGTGAATAGTTACGTTTTAAAGGGGCTCTAATAAAGTTGCTGTATGCATGGGATGCTTCATGAATATTGCCCAGCAAGAATTTTTTTATGCGCTTTGTAGAAGCTGACTTATCTGCAGTAAATATTTAAATTTCAATGTCTTCGCACCTTTCCCTCTCCTCTTGTCACTTTTTACACGCTGGAAGGTCTGCGCTGCTCTGCCGGCCCCATTTCTGGGAGCGGAGCTTCCTGACCCGCTGGTGCTACACCGCTTATTGGCCGTGGCCATGGTAGCTGCCCGACAGTTAAGGTTTCTCGCTACGTTTCGTATACTCAGGTTCCACCGCGGGTGCCCCACCGTCCGAGACGGTATAACAGACGGGATCAGGCAACACTTGACTGAAGGAAGGCAAACGAAAGCTTTATACAGGAATTCACATATTTACAACAGAATAAACGGCGAGCATAATTACATGGAACTGGCTGGGAAAATCTTTCCTCCTTGGCATCGCCGAAGATGCAAGGGATCTAAATCTAGCTCAGAACAATTTTTCAGGCTCCGGGCCCGGTTTTAAGGACTCAAACTAACAGATGGTTGGCTTACAAACAGCATGGCATGCCTTCCAGTTTCTGCAATGTTCAAAACCCTCTCCTTAAAATACACAGCACAAAAAGAACATCAAAAACGCTATGACGTGTCGCAGGCTTCCTGAAAACTCGTGACCCTGGCGGCTCCCAGCATTAGGGCAATTATCGGTCTCAACTGAGCCACTACCGCCGCGAGTAACAAACGGGAGTGTTGAACCCTGCTCATAACTACTCGTCTTCGGGACAACTGTTGACAGGCGTCCCCTATGTCGTTGCTGCCAGCCTGCTTCTCGAGAGCTGTTCCTATGCACAGTCTTCGGGCGTCGGCGCCGCCGTGGCTGAGGTGCTAGTCGCGTCAGCGCTGACCGTACGTTACGCTTAATTGCTCCCAGTCAAGCACGAGTGTCCAAACCCGTTTCGCCCAGCGGTGTTAGCCCTTCGAGAAAAAAAAACTCTGCCAACCTTCCAACCTAGATGCTCTTTGCTGGGCTAGGGGGGCGGCCGCCATATGGCGGCTTCGACAGGGTCACTGCTCATGCCTCCACGTGCAGCCGCATCGTCGCTGCAAAACAGGGGCCTTGAGGAGTTCTGGAAAAATGTGCCCCTTCCTTCCCCCTACCTCTGTCGCGGCCCCGGCTGGTCACCGTCCGTCTACCTCTCCTTGCCCGCTTCTTGCCGACCCACCGACTGGGATTAGCGAGGGGAAACCGCTGCTTCGCATCGCCGGACCAGCAACGAAGGACTGATGGTTCCCACAAAGCCGTGGGCATCCACAGATCCCTTACACGCCCTTCCAAAGATTCTACCAGGGGCCCAAATGGCACCTGTAGAATTATAACAAACAAGGGATCGTTTTTACCCACAAAACCGTCCTGAGGGTCACCTAAGTAGTGGAAGCACTACTGCAAACATATCGCAACACTGCAAACATGCGACGACCAGCTCCACTTATGACATGAACAACACATACAGGACGATGCACCTTTGGTTGTGCGCATGCAGACAACCAACAATGACACAATAGGGCATGCAGCATGTCCGTTCAGTGTTCCCCCGAGCACTGTCCGCAGAGTTGGCACTGTTTCTTCATGTCTGGAACACCCGTGGTCCTCCTCGTCCAACTCTGCCCCTGTGCGTGTCTGAGCCTATGCTGCAAGTGGGCAGGCACCCCATCCACTCGCTAGTTTTTGTACAGAGGCCAAGCTAGCGAGTGGCAGTGGCAAACATTCCGGGCCTAACAGCGCCCGGGGTCATACACAATCCAGGTAGCAAAAATGCTCAACACCTTGACCCATGGCTGGCCCGGCAATGTTATCCCCACTGCCAATGATGACATCGCACATTTTTGACCTGCGACGAAGTCCCTGTCACACCTAGCGTGACTAATCTCTTCGGTCCTGCTTCTCTGAGCATTGCACCTTACTTCTGGATTCACGCAGTTGCATACATTAGCTTGAGTGCTGCAAGCTTCGCATGCCTGTCTTTTCGCCACTTGCTTTCCGCTCACCTGCCTCTTGCGCCGGACTGAGATAGTTCGGTTCATGCGCCGCAAGACGGAAACGGTTGTTGGCGTCGAACAATCGCTCCCTTCGTGAACGGTTTGGTTTACTATTAGGGAGGCTGCCTCTACGCCATTGTACGGCGGCTGTAGACTCAATCTGCTGCCATTCCCGTCAACAGCGTTGCACACGTCGTGTGCCCTATTGCTTTCTCGGGTGACAGCTTCCGTGTTCTTTATGGCCATGCTTTCGTTGGTTCCTGCCTCATTCTTGTAGCTGACCTCATGACCCTTCTCTGGCAGTTAACATGCCCTTTGAGGTTAAATGAATTCCGGTTCAACTACCATATCCCTGCATGCCGCCACCTCAGAGCTGAGATATCCCGTTTGACGAGTCGGCAACAACAGCTGAGTCCTCAGCGCTGACCCACCCAAGAACCTCGATGCTGTCCGGTCTGTTCTGGTGTGTCTCTGCCTCGGACTCGCTATGTTCGTAAAGGAATTGCCGTTCGTTTCCGCTGCCATTTACGTTAACTGAGCCCACCATTTGACCCCATGTGAAAGCAATCTTCACACTCCCCAATTTTCTCTTTGGGACTTCTGGTTCAGCGTTGGCGTGCCCTTCAGCACACAGCTGTTGATATTGTCTGCTGCCCGCCATCGGCATCTGAGGTACGGAGCTTACCTCACCAGCTACAGGTCTTACTCCCTCGCTTTCTTTAGTCTTTACGGTGAACACCAAGGTTGCTTGTGTCAACTCGACACGCTCGATCATAGAGCTATTTACGTTATTGCTGCATTGAATGCAGCTCTCTGACGTGCAGGTGCTGCTGCAGTTTGGCCTGTCAGTCGCTAAATCTTGGCTGTCATTTTTTTTCATCCAGCATAAGTGGCTGACACTCTACCTGCATGCCCGGTGCTGTTGCACCCACAGGCTGAACTGGTCCCACTGCCTGCTTAAGCTCCTCCAGTAGGCCCTCGAGCCACATGCGATGCACTGCTGCATTTCCCCCTCTTCAGTTTTTTGAACCTCAACCTCTCCTGAAGATCTGGCTTTTTCTGTGCTTGTTGGGCCTTGGTCCACCTGTGAAGCGCTTCAATCATTTCCTGCTCTAACTTTTTTAGCGTCAACTTCTCGTAATCTGGATTTTTGCCACTGCCAGCCTCCCTCCGCCATGCCCAGCTCTCCATTGCAACCCGTGCCGCCTAGCTCAGACACACGAACAGGGGCAAAAAGAAGTCGGACCAAGCAGACTCACCGGCACCATGCGTTGTTTCATGGTCCGTTGCCGTCGCACTTCCCGTCTGCAGTCACTGGCCTTCTTCTAGTTGAGGATACTGGAGACCGCTGCTGGTCCTTTTGACACACCGCTGCACTCCCTCTGATGAGATGCACCTCCTGGCGTCCGACACTCGTCGCTGTCGCTGTCTGTTCTGTTACTGCCCGCTTCCTCACCACGCAGCTTCTCCCGACCGTCTGCAACCTTGCGTTGCTGGTACACCCTTGGAGTCTTTGCTGCTGGTTCCCTTGGAAGCTGCCGATTCCTGCCTTCAGCTCCTGGTCCTCCTCAGTCGCCAACACTTGGCCTGTTGCCGGAACGTCACCTCTTTCTCCTTTGCTATCTCCTGATAACGAAAGGATCCTTGCCGACTGCGCCAGTTAAGGTTTTTGGCAATTTTCGTGTACTCGTATACTCAGGCTCCACCTATGGGTGCCCCAACATCCGAGACTGTATAACAGACGATATCCGGCAACGACTGACTTGAGGGGAGGTAAACTTGAAGCTTTATACAGGAATTCACATATTTACGACAGAATAAACAGCGGGCATAATTACATGGAACTGGCTAAGGGAAAATCTTCCCTCCTTGGCATCGCCGAAGATGCAAGGAATCTAAATCTAGCTAAGAACAATTTTTCAGGCCCCGGGGCCCGGTTTTAAGGACCTAGGTGCCTGGCCCACACCTTGCATCACCCAATCACAAAAAGCTAACACATGGTTGGCTTACAAACGGCATGGCACGCCTTCCAGTTTCCGCAACGTTCAAAACCCTCTCCCTGAAATACACAGCACAAAAAGAACATCAAAAACACTCTGACGTGTCGCAGGCCTCCTGAAAACTCGTGACCCTGGTGGCTCCTAGCATTAGGGCAATTATCGGTCTCTACCGAGCCGCTACCGTCACGAGTAATAAATGGGAGCGTTGAACCCTGCTCCTAACTACTAGTCTTTGTGACGACTGTTGACAGGAGTCCCCCATGTCGTTGCTGCCAGCCTGCTTCTCGAGAGCTGTTCCTATGCACAGTCTTCAGGCGTCGTCGGTGCCACCGCGGCGCCTGCTAGCCGCGTCCGCGCTGACCCTAAGTGACGCTTAATTGCTCCCAGTCAAGCGCGAGTTTCCAAACCCGTCTTGCCCGGCGGTGTTGGCCCTTTGAGAAAAAAAAAAAACTCTGCCGACCTTCCAACCTAGACGCTCTTTGCTGGGCGAGGGAGGCGGCCGGCGTATGGCAGCTTCGACAGGGTCACTGCTCATGCCTCCACGCGTAGCCGCACCATTGCCGCAAAACGGGGTCCTTGAGCAGTTCTGTAAAAACGTGCCCCTTCCTTCCCCACTACCTCTGTCGTGGCCCCGGCTGGTCATGGTCCATCTACCTCTCCTTGCCTGCCCACTTGCCGACCCACCGACGGGGATTAAGGAGGGGAAACTGCCGTTTCACGGCGCCGGGCCAGCAACGAAGGACAAATCGTTCCCACAAAGCCATCGGCATCCACAGATCCCTTACACTGATGTCTGAAAGAATTTAACCAATAGCCACCTCTCAACTCGTATACAGAGGTGCGAGCATGAAAAAGTCCGGGAGCCGGGAAGGGCTCGCCAACTTTCACGCGTGATTGTGGGTGCTCTGCTGCGTGTAGAAGTGTATTATTTGGTTCAGGTTTTCATGACAACACAATGCACTGATTGAGAAAGTTGATGTGCTCTCCTCGGAAGGTGTTTCAGAGCCCCTTTAAGAATGAACTTGATGTGCCCTTTTCTTTTTTTAAAGTGTTTATAACTGGAGTTCTTAGCTTAAATTCTTCAGTGCTGCATGTAATGTATAAGTTGGTTGGTGAATGTAATCTTTAGGTGTTGGAGATTAATTGTGAACTGTTTTTAACATTTTGGCATTTATAGTCGAATGTATAAACAAATTTATGTATAACATTAATATTCCTAGCGACATTGTAGACTTCTGGCTATTGATTAATTCCACATATGTGCAACAATGCTAAAAATTAAACACTGTTTATTGCGTGCTATGGAGATAATGCACTGAAGTAAATTGGAAAAACACTATACATTTGCATTGATACAAGTGCAAGAAATGCAAAATTGTATTCATAACTTTTTCTGTTAAAATGCTTTTGTAGTTCATATTGCCTAATAGATATTTTTTGTCTGTCCTTTTACTAATTAGGTGGCTCTAAGCCAGCCTGATGTAAATGCAGCTGGTGGATCAGTGTCGACTGTGCCTTCGACCTCATCTGTGAACTCTGCTTCTAGTGATGGTCTTCGCCACAGGAGCACCAGGTAAATTTTAGGTGGCCTATACCAGAAAGCTGGATGAGGTTTGTGTTGGGCTACTGGATTCACTTTCATTTATCATTTCTTCTTTGTTTAATACCATTTGGTTTTCTTTTTTTACTTTGGTTTAATTTGTGCGAGTTAGCCTTTCTTTTTTTTTTACCCCATCAGACAGTACATTCGAGGAGAGAGCAGATGAAGAGCGGTTTACATTCATACCCACTAACGGGAGTGGAGCTAGTACTGTTGGGAGTACAAGTGGTGTATGGCATGTGTGTTTACATAACTCTCTGCTCTTGACTCCTTTTGGCTTTGTCGTCAGGCAGGAGTGCCATGGGTTCACACGGGAAAAATGATGTGTCTGTAGATGAAAAAGCTGACTTTCGCCTACAGCAGGCACCCCTGGAAAGGTGCGCAGCAATAGTCCTATCATTTCGGCAGCAGTGCACCATCGCTTCACATGTGCTAACTGAACTCCTTTTGCAGCACACTGTGCCGCCCACGTCGTTTCTTGGACGCTATCACCTGGACGCCGTCGCCTGGACGCCATATCACCGGGAGCAACACTGCACCTGTAACCGCCAGAGGGCTGCAGACGTCATCGGCCTTGTTAAAAGCTCCTGCGAAACCACCGACGACCGCATTTCGGCAGCAGTGCACCATCGCTTCACATGTGCTAACTGAACAGCTTTTGCAGCACATTGTGCCGCCCACGTCATTTCTTGGACGCTATCACTGGGACGCCATCGCCTGAACACCATATCACCGGGAGCAACATTCCGCCTGTAACCGCCAGAGGGCTGCAAGCGTCATCGGCCTTGTTAAAAGCGCCTGCGGAACCACCACGGCCGCATTTCGGCAGCAGTGCACCATCGCTTCACATGTGCTAACTGAACTGCTTTTGCAGGTAAGAAACTTCGATACTGCGCTTTCCTCCTGCGAACTGTGCACTGCTGCCGAACGGTACTTTTTATTGCTCTGGTTTTGTGCTTCTTGTGATCTGTGAAACACTTGCCTGAATACACGATGCCGGGAGAGGAGCGTGAAACTACCGAAGCAATTGAAGACCTTCGACAAGAAGTAAGGGCAGAACTTAGAAGTATAAAAGTCGGTCTGAATGATGTGACGCAGCTGAAAGATAACATTGAGGAGCTGATAAAAGAAAATCGTGAGCTGAAAGTCGAAAACTCAAAGCTGTTGCGTAAGATTGAAGAGTTAAAGCAGTAGCAGCGCTCGAACAATATTGAAATCAAAGGTCTACCTCTTGATGGTGAACCGATAACTGTGATTAAGAAAATTGGTGAGATAATTGGAGAGGTCACAGGTGCTGACATCGACATCTGCCACAGCGTTCCCACTGCTTGACACAACGAATCCAACATAATCGTCTGGTTTGTCCGTAGGGCCAAAAGGAACGCCGTGCTAAGCAAGGCCAGAAAGGTTAGGATGAACGCTAAGCAATTTGGTTTTGAGGTGACGGACACTGTCTACGTTTATGAGCACCTTACTAGACACAGAAAACAACTCCTTGGTGTGGTTATAGCAAAAAAAAAGGAAGTTTGTTTGGACAAATGGTGGCAAGATCTTCGCAAAACAAGACAAGCAGTCAACGGTCCTCAAGATCACTAGCAAAGATGATCTGAACAAAATGTCTGTCGGAGGAGATTGAATTGCTGAAACCAAGGCTCAAACCCAGATAGCCTAAAAGCGAAAATGTTTGCTCACAACGGATGCAACTACCATGACACCTGCAGTTCTAACAAATTAGCTAAGGATGCCCACAAGCAATTCACCATATTTCACATGAACACGCGTAGTATATGAAACAAGCAAGATGATATAAGAGGCTTATTCGAATCACTCGAAATTGGATTTGACATTCTGCTATTCACGGAAACATGGCTCTCAAGAGATGATAATCCTCCTTATTTTGAGAATTATGTGTACAACGAATTAGTGCGGTCTTGTGGCCGAGGAGGCGGTGTGGCTGTCTACGTTAAGCAGCGAGCAAAGTATGAAGTAATTCAAGAATTCTCCATAATAAATAGCCATTTCGAAAGTATAATGGTTCGTCTAGATGCAGTTTTTGTCGTTGCCATTTATAGGCCTCCAACAGGTAACAAACTGCATTTCTTTGACTTCCTGGACGACATGTTCTCTTACCTAAGCAGTTCAGGTTTCCTGTTTGTGGTAATGGGTGACATAAACATCAACATGTTATCTGATGATGATCCATGCAAAAAACTGAATGAGCTCGTGGCTTCATTTGCATGTGGAAATATGATCACGAAACCTACAAGGTTAACAGCACAAACTGCTACATTGCTTGATATTTGTGTCACGAATATGCCTGACAATATCGCTGGACTGCTATTGCTAGAGATAAGCGATCATCTTCCGACTTTCTGCTTCATCCCGTACACACACAAAAATCGTAAACTGCAAGAGAAACGTTGTTACTGCGCTATCAGCAACAAAGCGCTACAGAAGTTTCATTCCCTTGTCGAGGCCACTGACTGGAGCCCTGTACTATACACGAATGCAACCCAAACAGCGCGTACAACTTGTTTTTTGATAAATTGATCCTATGTTATGATGAAGCATTTCCGTTACGGCAAAATAGACCTGGAAGCAAAAAAATTCCTAAACCATGGATTACTTCTTCCCTGTTAAAAAAGATAACAAAGAAAAACAATGTGTCACGCTTTTGTAAAATCTTGGGACTTGAGCACGTTCGCTGCTTTCAAGAAATACAGAAATGAAGTTAACAGCGAGATTAGGAAGGCAAGACTAACCTATTATGAAAACCTGTTTGCAAGAGTAAGAAATGATCCCAGAAAGATTTGGGCTGAGGTTAAAAACATTAGCCGTGAAAATACAAGTCCAATTGTAAGCGTTATAACGCCGTCAGGTTTGGTGAACGGGAAGGAAGCGGCATCTGCACTGAACGATTATTTTCTTAATAGTTGTGAGAACATCAGCCCAATGTAGTTAACGCGGAAGAACTTGTGCTTCAGGAGCCTGGTGTTGTAAATTCTATACATTTAATCCCAGTTACTCCAGTTGAAGTAGAACGATTGATAAGCAAGATAAAAAACAATGTTGCAGCTGGTTTCGACGGCATAAAACCTGTACCTATAAAATATGTCTCAGATATAATATCTCCAATTTTATCCCATATTATCAACAGAATGTTTGAAGTCGGAGTTTTTCCTGAATATTTAAAAATAGCACGCGTTTATCCGATTTTTAAAGGTGGTAATGAAGAAGCAGTCAATAACTACAGACCTATATCTTTATTGCGCGTCGTTTCCAAAGTGTTTGAAAGTGCTTTGAGCAATAGGCTGGAAAATTTTTTCAATAAATATAATGTAGTAAATGACATGCAATACGGGTTTCGAAAGAAACGATCGTCTGAACTAGCATTACTAGACATCAAACATGACATAATCAATAATTTCGAGTGTAGACTTTATACACTTGGCTTATTTCTTGACTTGAAGAAAGCATTCGATTCTGTGTCTCACACCATTCTCTTATCTAAACTAAATACGTATGGGGCGTGCGGAATCGCTCTAGATTTAATGCACAGCTACTTATCCGACCGGTATCAATACGTCAGCGTTAATCAAGAATCTTCTTCATATGCCAAAGTAAAGAATGGTGTTCCCCAGGGGTCCATTCTCGGACAGCTGTTGTTTTTAATCTATGTAAATAATCTTTGCAGCATACAAACTCCCCGAAAATAATTATGTACGCAGACGACACTAGCATTTTTTTTTTGTGAGTGATTTGCTTATTCAACTTCAATATGATGTTATTTATTATTTTAAACTCCTTTAGGTCTGGCTTAACAAGAATAACTTGCAGCTGAATACAAGCAAGACAAAGTATATGATATTTGCATCCATAAACCAATCACCACTAATATTGAGCTTAATTTTCATGGTGTCAGTCTAGAGCGGGTTAAGGTACAAAAATTTTTGGGTGTTTGGTTTCAGGACACCTTGTCATGGACTGTTCACATGTCGAAACTGGCGGCCGAGTTAAGTAAGGCAGCAGGTTGTCTTTATAAACTAAGCCCATTGGTAATACAGTGGCTTAGAACCTCACTATATTATATGCTTTTCTACTCCAGAATGTCTTATTGCTCACTAATCTGGGGAACAACCATGCAGGGCAATTTTCATGAGCTGATTACTCTACAGAAACGAGTCCTGCGCAAAGTTGAAAACTACCAGGGCAACCACAATATTTACCGACGGATCCATTATTCAGAAAGTATTCCCTGATAAAGGCTAACCAATTATACTGTTATAGGCTCTTGCAGCATGTTCAGAACCAGAAACTTTACAGCGCAGCAAACCCCCGCTGCAGAGTACTGCTTCCGTACACATAGCAGAAAAATCGCTATAGTCAGGACAAACTATGGTAGGCAACACGTACAGTTCCAAATACCGTCTCTACTAAATCGCACTGAAAATCTACTTGATTTCAGCAAGCCAATTCCCCAAAAGTTCCTTATGAATGTAATATTGCAAGAAAACATTGAATTCATTTGATTTATTTCTCTTGTTTTTTGCAAGCATTTATGGCCTTTCAGTGTTGCTTGTTTTATCCCTTTTGTCCCCTAAAGAGGAAATCAATTGTTCAGAATTGTAGTTCTATATGTAGTTCTTGTTCTATATATAGTTCTGTTTGTAGTTCTATATGTAGTTCTTGTTTTTTTTGCTAGTATTTATGGCCTTTCAGTGTTGCTTGTTTTATCCCTTTTGTCCCCTAAAAAGGGAATCAATTGTATGTTTCTGATGCCTGTCTGCTGACTGCATACGGAGCAGAGGCCTTTGTCAGGCTTCTTGCCTTTTGCCTTTGCTCCGGTTTCTGTAAATCAGAATGAAACAAATAAACTGAAAAAAAAAAGCTCTCACTGTAGGCACCACTTTGCTTTCAACACTACACAGTTATTCACCAGTATGCCTTGAGAAGATGAAGTGCAAAATAGGACAGCACACAGAAGGGACAACGGGACATACTCTACTTGCACCTCTTTATGGATTCCAGAAGTGGCTGATTACTATATACCCTTGAGGTGAGGGTGGAAGGATGGAGGAGGAGTTTTTTAAACAGAAGTAAGGACAAGATTGCGTGTGAACTGATGGAAGTGCACCAGATAAAAAAAAGTGAGAGTGTCTGTGTGAGCACCCCATCACTGATTGTTTATAAAAGTGAAACTCAGTTCTTAGGTATGCTTTAAATTGTTGAGTGACGTGTCTACCCTTCCTTTGCATTATTTGTGTTCTTGTGTGTGCTCATACGCTTGTTTTTCCTCCTGCCCCGTCTCTCCACCCTCACCTCATGGCTATATAATCAGCCACTTCTCGAATCAATAAAGAGTTGCAAGTAGTGCATGTCCCGTCGTCCCTTCTTCTGTGTACTGTCCTTTTTTGCGCTTCATCTCTCAAGCTATGCACCAGCTTGCCCAGTAGCGTGTTTTACTGCAATATCAGTATGCTTGCAGGGAGCATAGAGGCAAGTGTCTGCCTAGGCTGTCATTTTATACAGGGGACTACAGGAACGGGGAAAAAAAAAAACCGAGAAGATTGCATCGGAAATCGCCCGGCTGAATCTTGAAATACGATGGCGTTACTGGGCTCGTCAATGAGCATACGGTATGGTGAAACCAGGAAATGAGGGTGAAGTGTGCCACAGCTTGGCAAGAATACTGACAACGTTTCGCAGCCTCTGCTGTATACTTGAGCATCCTGCTTGCAAGTGCCTGCATGTAAAATATGGTCGCTCATTATTGATACTACTGCACTTGAATAGTAGGGGCTAAATCATCAGCAACATAGCCTATGGGGTGCTAATATGAGCAGCTCGGTGTAGTGACCACAAGTTTGATGAGACTGTTTGCCTCTTTGAAGGGCTGAACCACCAGACAGCTGGACCAGATGATTACACAGTGGTGCTGCCGTGCGCTCTACCATCAATGTTGCTGACGTGACACTGCCACACTTAATGGCAAACATGCTTGTCGGCTTGTCTTGGCATACCGTGTCATCACCTTGCTGCCTTTGTCATTTGCATGGCAGCTCCGGTTAGCTACTGGAAAATGTGTGTTTTTGTTGCTCTGGCCATTGGTGTTTTCATCAAACACAGCTAGGGCATTGTTGATGCACAGATCGGTCGTGCGAAAGGCATATTAGGCAGCCATATGTTTTAATATACCTGCTTGTCGTTGTCATTTTGCAAATTTAGCACTTTGAATAGTGCAGGTTTGGTTTTGCTGATCATATGTAAGGAAATTTTGACACAGATTACAGTACATAACTACTACCCTTTATTTAAAATTGCATGACGAGTTATTTTTATAGTGAATGTTATGAATAGTGAACTCTGCACGAGTTCATTTGGCACAAGAGGGCAATTGGCAGAAGTTATTTCATGCAGTTGACAGCTCTCTTTGACATTAAACGCAGTGTAACAGTATTTAATTTCTTTTTAAATCCGGCTTTACGTGAAAGAAAAAATTTGCCCTGCCTATCGAATACTTGCTTGCAATGGCATGTATTTGCTTCTGCTTGTTTGAGCTTTTCCATGTTGCTTTGTTTGTGCAGTGTGGTGCTGCTCATTGTTATGCTTGGTGGTTTATACAGTAAAACCTCATGAAGCATACAGTTCAAGAAGTATAGACACTAAAGTTTTGGTTTTGTTTTCTTCTTCGTAATTTCGCATACAACATTAGTGTACAGTGAAATCTCGTTACAAGCTTCTCGGGACCGCCAAGAATCGTTCGTTGTATTGAAATATCATAATAATGAAAGACTGAAATCAAAGCTAGTGCAGTAAAAGCTCGTTAATTTGGACTCCAAGGGACTGGAAAAAATGTTTGAATTATTGAATTACCCAAAAAAAAGTCAAGAACTACTTGCATCGCTGCAAATTTCTTTGATGAAAGACTGGACAATGGTTGCCTGATTTTGAGATGAGGACAGCGCAGAAATAACTATTTCCCACATTTTCATTAATGCTCTGTGTGCATGCTGTCAGGAGCATCAAAGTAGAACTGCTCCAAACTTTTGCCGCCGCGGTGGCTGAGTGGTTATGGCGCTCGGCTGCTGGCCCGAAAGACGCGGGTTCGATCCTGGCCGCGGCGGTCGAATTTCGATGAAGGCGAAATTCTAGAGGCCCGTGTACTGTGCGATATGAGTGCACGTTAAAGAACCCCAGGTGGTCGAAATTCCCGGAGCCCTTCACTATGGTGTGTCTCATAGCCTGAGTCGCTTTGGGACGTTAAACCCCCATAAACCATAAACCAAACCAGAAATGCTCCAAAATCACAAGCCTCTCGCATCCTTCACGGTGCGACGTGGTGGTGCTCTACCACTACCATGTCACACCCATCATAATGGCACCATTGCAGTGTGGAGGCTTGTCAAGCCTCCGCACATGCGACGTGACAGTGGCACGTGACAAGCACGCAGTTTCGCTGTACTGGAAGAACGGAACCACATAGACTAAAGTGAAGGAAACAGCTCAGTGGCAAGAAAAAAAAATGAGGAAAGAAAACACCAGCGATGCGCCAATCAGCGTTCGAAACGGTGCTCAGCTTAGTCAGGTTGGTTGGTCGAGCCGCCGTCGCTGCGGGCTGGCTCAAAGCTCAAAAAAGCGAAACCAAAAGTGGGTGGTTGGACTGTCCTTGGGACGGGGCTGTTAATCGTTTGTCATGCCTTCCTCTTCAGTGAAAACTGTCATCGCTAGTTCTTGACACAGGCACCAGCAGAACTCAGTCAAGCACTCGTCTTAGCGCCGCATGAAACTTGGCAACAAAGTTGCACACACGATAGCGAGAGCACAAAGAAAAACAAGGCAGCGAGTCTGGCGAGGCCTCACCTGCACAGCCACGCCTTTAAAGAAAAAACATCACGGAAGTCACGTAGATTGCTGTTCGTTGTCAGCAGTCCCGTACCCAGCTTCCGGTGCAAGACTGATGATGAGAGCTATTAGCACAGATGCACGTGGTAATCAAGCACCTCAGTGTTTTCGGCACTCTTAATACAGGTCAAGTTTGTAATAATGAGATGCCTTTACACTCGTTCAATTACACACGTTAATCTGATCAATCAATTACACATGTTAATCTGAAATATTCATTATCTTGAAATTCTTAGTAGTAAAATATTTTTATATTGAAAATATAGGCATTCCAGCAGGAATTTTCAAAAAGTTCATATATCTGAAAAAAATCTTAAATATGAGGTTTGTAGTTGTGAGAGTTCGTTGTATATGCATCACCATGTGGTTTTCACCTATGACCGCTAAATAATTTATCTAATTTCTTCTCTTTCCTGTTTCTGTTTTGGTATTAATAGTCGAGTGATGGCTGTGATGTCAAAGGTCAGTATAGGTCACATGGGGCATGAAAAAAACTAATCTAATCGCTGCTTCGTCATCTTAATTTGCTAGAATGCTAAAGCCAGCCTGCCTAAGAGCTATAATCGCTAGTGAGAAAGCGGCAGTAATATCGCAGCTTTTTTCTTGTCTCACATGACCTACCAAGTGTTTCAGGGAAGACTTCAGTAATATTTAAAAATATGCTTTTTGAAGTAAAATGTGGCTTTTGCGGGCATAGTATTGCCAGTGTTGGCAGACACCGGAAAGCCGGTGAATCGTTTTAAGTAGTAAGCTGGTAATGAACTTTTTAACTATTTGATGCCTAGTTGCAATTAGATTTGTAGCTGGTCGTTAGTATAGCCATATCAGTTTATAGAATTTAGAAAACGCGATTACCCTTGGCGCTATGGCTCGACAAAATTTGTCTTTTTTTGACTAGTTACTTACACTGGAAAGGTTTCTTTGCCTGCATGCTTTATGAAAGTGCATGTGTTTCGGCATGATGTAGCCAAATTTTGCCAAGCCACAGTGCCAAGGATATTCGCATTTTCAAAATTCTAAAATTCTATACGGCTTTTACTAACGACCGGCTGTAGATCTTTAATTGCAACCAGTTGTCTAGCTATGATAGTTAAAAATTTAATTATTAAAAATTAGTTAACCAGCTTACTACTTAAAATGATTCACTGGCTTTGCGGTGTCCGCTAACACTTGTAATACTATGCCGCAAGAGCCACATTTTTACCACAAAAAGCCTATATTTGAAAATTTTTTAGTCGTCCCTGGTATACTGACCTTTGCTGTCATAGCCATCGCTCAGCTGTTGAAACCAGAACAGGTGAAAGAAGAAACGTGATTATCAATTATTTAGCAGTCATCTTTTTCAGAACACATAGTGGGCACTGCCTTTTGTTAGATTTAACAATTGGAGCAAACAAGGAATGTAAACAGAATCGTATCATTGCCTCAATTTAGCTTGTCGGTCATGTGATATTTCATGTAGGATGTACCGTATTTACGCGCGTAATTTGCGCATTTTTTATTCAGAAATTAGGGCTCTAAGAAGGGGGTGTGCAAATTATGCGGGGATTTCGCGAGCGCGACTTAAAAAACTCCAAAAAGGTCATAACGCGCAATGTAGGTTTAGTGTATGTTGCTGCGTATACGTCAGCACCCGGACCCGCACCCTACGCTGGCCGCCCCTCGGAAAAAAGTTCACTCTAAATAAAGAGCCGCGTACCCCCTCCCCCCCCCCCCCCTTGCGGGTTGGCATGAAGGTGCATGCACGAAGCTGAATAAGACACTAAAACAGCGTCATTCCTTGTGGCCCAGCCAATTGTTCGGTAGTTCCGGATTCCGTAAGTTTGCTTTCGCAACTTCGCCCGGGAAAGCAACCGCGAATCAATAAATCAATTATCACACCACGCAATTCTTTAACAGTACCGTTGCTTGGCTGCCTCGGCAATAAACGTGAATAACAGATTTCTGTGGTCTATGTGAATAAAAGCTCCCACATGTGCCTTCCTACCTGGTATACCTCGGGTACCATTCTTTACCAGTTCAGTCAGTTCAGTTCAGAATCTCAATAAACGAAAATCTGTTTAGCGAAATTGCCGCTTAAATGGGAAAAAAGAGAAGCCCATTAATCAGAGCCAAAATTTCCACACCATTGAGTAAACGAAACTAGAAACAAAACTGAAGCTTCAACTAGTTAAGCAAGCTCACCATTATGGTATGCGTCATTGTCTGGTTTCTGTTTCTGGTGCAGGCAAAATTGGCAGCGCAAATGCTGAAGAGTAGGGGTGCGTGAATGCGAATCGAAAATGTCTATTATTTGGTTCATGTTCAAAACTTTCCTAATATTTGGCAGCGACTGAATATCTCGGGCTTTCATAAATCATAGCATGGTAAATTTAAAATAGCACAGCAAATTGCCTGAAGACCAAGTTTAAAGGGCCGCCGCGGTGGCTCAGTGGTTATGCTGCTCGATTGCTGACCCGGAAGACGTGGGTTCGATACCGGCCACGGCAGCCAAGTTTCGATGGAGGTGAAATGCTAGGGGCCCGTGTGCTGTGCGATGTCAGTGCATATTGAAGAACCACAGGTGGCCGTAATTATCAGTCTTCCACTACAGCATCCCTCATAGCCTGAGTCACGTTGGGATGTTAAACCCTATCAAATCGAATCAAACCGAGTTTAAAGTGTCGGGAAAGCAGTACAAAAGCCTACTCTTCGCTTTCTTTGTTGTTAATCACATGGGCCAGTCACATTTTGACACTGCTAGGCTTGGACTTCAAATTTCGCAAGCAGGCTTTCTCCCATAATCTCGCTAGGTGAAAACATGGCTGACCACCCACTTCAAATGATAGCAGCTTTTTGTTTCATCCTTCCGTATTGTGTTTCATACTTAACTCCCACACCCATGGCACTCGTCATGTCACTTTCACAATACATCAAGAGTGACCTTCACGTTTTGGTAAACAGTGATGTGCGGAAAAGCCCACTTGCAGAATTTCACATGGGGCTCCTTAAGGGGGATGGGTGGCAAGTCAAGATGTCACCGGCAGGCCAAGTGATTGTGCAAATATGCCGCCTATTGCATGGTGCATTGTAGCCTGTGCACCTCTGACGTACGCATAACAGGAGACGTGACAATGATAGGAGGGCGCTTTCAATAAACCAAAAAATAGCCTGGCCACATAGTTTTGCTTTCCGAGCTTCACAGCACGCTCATTAGCTGTTCAGAGTAAATGGCTGCAACAGTGTGCCAGCGCTGCCATAATTAATGTGAGTTCTACACAAATGTATCTTTCAAACTGAAGTAGTTCATGTTTGCATTATCACACGCTTTCTGTCAACAATGAAGCGCAAGTGAAGACATGCATGGAGGAAGAAGGGAGCCAGCCTCACCGTGCTGAGCACCTCCCCATCAGAGAATATTTAATGCAGAAAATTCAAAAAGGTCGACTGGTCACCCTTTGGATGATCTTATAAGGAACCAGCCCATTGCACCAGGAATCACTGCACAATCGACAGTTTTCTTTCATTTGCAGTGCTGTGTAAAAAACATTCATACCCATTGCAGTGGAACTCCTGGTAAATGAAGCGTATTTTCCTGGTCCCCTGAGGCTCCGTTTAAAGAGAGTCCAGAGTATTTAAGCTGTTTTCAGTTAAGGTGTACTGCCGCTTTGCATGTAGTTATTGTGCAGTCCCGCAAGGTACGCCTTAACAAGGTTTCACTGCAGTACTTAAATGTTGTTCATGCTTTTTCACCTTTATTGGATGTTGAACTAACTGTTAACAGCTCCATTTAATTGTCTTGTGTTTAAGCAAATGGGTTTAATAAAGTTCCTTTAACATTCTCTTGCAGCCCTGGTGCAGTGCCTAATGGCCAGATGCCCATTGCTTTGGGCATGCCACCAGGGGCATCAAGCCCTGAACAGCTGGTCCAGCAAGTGGCTCTTGCTCAACAGCTCTATGCACACTACTTCACCCAGTACATGCATCTGTGAGTACACATGTTCCGTCCACCCTTTTAAGGTTCTTATTTAGTGTCCTGTCATCTGGGGGAATCTCTTGGGTCATTTACAGCATAAATCTGGAATGTCTATACCAAACATGGGTAACTTTTGTTCCGGAGCTTTCCACTCTGAAACGAAAGGAGTTACTCATTTTATGAGGTAGAGCCTAATTTTGGCAAGTCAAGTTCAAAGGGGGCATAAACTGTGTTTGCATTACACAACCTTTGCATTAAAGGTGGCTAATCGGAGCATGGTGCTACCGCACTGTGGTCACAAGCATGCAGTAACTCTTTTTATCTGTGTGTGGCCACCCAACACTGAGAGCAAGTAGTGGATCTGTAGTAGCCTCCAACACGCTGGCTTCGCATCGATGCCGCCTGGCTGCCAATTCCTTGTGGCCACTGAAATAAACTGGTCTCCACTGCCCCACTGGCGCTTATGCATGCAGCAGAACAGCATGCATAGTGCATGCTGAGGACCAAGATCACAGCTGGCAATAAGCAGCACGTGCTGATGGCAGAAGGTCACAAGCGAAACCAGTTTTAGCATGGACCAGACGTACGAGCATATGCATATACTGTAACAGCTGGGCGGCTGCTGTGCATGTGCAGCAGGTGTGTGGCTGCTTTGGTATACATCTACACTAGTGCATGTCCGCTTTTATAAAGCTCTACACGCAAGCCACATGTGTACATGGCACCATGAGTACCGTTGTAACTGTGCACTCAAGACAACCCAGTGATAGCTAGTCATGGTTACAGGCATGCAGCCATTTGCTACTGGGCTGGAGAGTAGCCACCGAGCTGCCGTGTTTTGCCGGCTGGGGCAGCTTGGCTGTATATATTGATGCGTCGAAATTACTGGGACTTTTATCATAATAAATGCGCAGAACTCTAATGAGACTGAAGAGGTAGTCCAGTGGTATGATTTAAGCTCGTTTAATTAACGAGATTTCACTGTGTGTCCTCCACCATATCATTTTTTTTTTCTTTAGGATATGCAAGTGAGTGTCACATAGGAAATACGATAATGCTAGCTGTCCAGTAAGCTGCACATCTTACTGGCCTGAGATATTCTAAAGATAAGTTACCTAGCCAACTTGTTCTGTGTGGCAGGTATCTGAAGAAGTAATTAATGCCTTCTAATGCAATTTTAGGGTTATACTTGAAGGTTGCAAACAAAGAAATGCTTTTTTTTTTAAACCCAGCATAAGTTATGACCGTAGTTCAGTTGCTAGGTAAGTTAGTGTTCCTCACCGCGAGAAAACAGGCATTTTTCAGGGTGGCGTGTATAAAAAAATAAAAAATAAAGATATTGTTGCTTACGAAGAAAAAACTTCTATTTGCAGAATTAGAGAGATTTGCACAAAAATTCCCAAGACGGTCAATTATATTAATAAAAAATCTAGAATATGTGCTTAATGTGTTGTCAACAACCGAAAATTCGGACCTCTGATTTTTCGGACGTGCTTGATTATTGACTTTTTGCGGCTCTGCGACATAGCTCATAGAGCCAGTGTATAAGAGCGCCTGAAATTTCGGATGCACCGCACTTGACTGCTCGATTTTTCAGACCTCGTTCGCACTCACCACCAATGCCCAAGCCGCCATGTGATGTGTACAGTGGAACCTCGGTAATTAAAACTGCAAGGGGGATCGCAAACTTGATCAAACAAAATTCAAGCTGAAAGGAGCATCGTAAATGGCAGGGCTGATATTCTCCGCGAGTCGGCACAATGCACCCGCGTGGTTTCGAATTCGTACTGTTCCTCGACGTAGTCCGCCGCATACACTTAAACACTTGTCACAGTTCGCGGAACTCATTTAACCTCTAGTGTTTCATCCAGACTACAGGAAGAGGAGCGAAGAGAGCAGGAGGCATACTGCTTCACGGAGACGGCGAGCGGAGAAGAAAATGATGGTGCATTTCAAAGTGAGGTTAGCATACCCACACAAAACGCGCAATCCTGACTTTACTATCGTAAATAGGTCAACAGCTGCCGTTTCGATGGCAGGCAAGGCGCATACCATATTATACACAAGCCACCGCAGAGTGCATGTCACCGGTTATGCTGCTGATTTTGGCTCTAGTCGCTAGGCCTAATTACGAAGGCCAACGCTGACGGAGCGCTTGCTTCAACCGTTTGTCGGTTCTTATCGTTTCCCCATCTTCACCTTATTGTCATTCCGGACCCTTCGTACTGCGGGCACAGCGCAGTTCCCGCAGTGGCGGGTTCGCTTTCGTGTCTAGACTTCGTTCCAGATCATATGCTTTCATCGGCGACGTGCCGAAGGCAGTACAGCCATCATAAGCCGAGCTCGTGAAAGCTGTTGCCGCGCGTCGGGTACACAGGCGACGGGCGCAGAGATTTAGTCATGAGGATCTTCTGAAGTGCACTTGACTACTGACCCCATCATCGGGTGTATTGGGAATAAGTTAAGTGATTTTTTGTGTGTGTGAGATTTGATTTTTCTGACAATATCGCGATCTTTAGAGGGTCCAAAAAATTGGTCCTCAACTTACTATGCCAGAAACAAGTATTCAAGTTAACAAAATTCTTCATGCTGAACTTTGCGGTAAGTAAAAAAAAAAACGGTCACGCGAATGGCTTTGGGCTAGTCCACAGTGCGGTGGCAAAGTTCGACCCCGAGCTGTCATGGAGAAAACTCGATTTGATGGCATGAAATCATTCATAACATGTCCACTGCCTTCAGAGAGGCTTGGAACTTAGCATCTCCTTGGCAATAGCGACAATGAAAGTTATAAATGGGCAGCATCAACAGTCAGGGCTGGGCGGAGCAGTCATATCTCTCCAAACTAAGCTCAGACGAAGGGACATCTTTTTACATAAACCTGTTGCATGCATCTGCAGAGTTTCAAGTTTCAAAGCTGTGCAGTTGGGAGAACACCGCCATTGGTGAGCAGGGCTGTGTGAGACGAGGACGCCACTTTGGATGCCTTACTCGCCGTGATCACTACACATTCACAGGTTTCATGGGAAACATAAAAATACCCTCTCATATGGGCAATGATAAAACTATCTGGAAGTGAAGTACAAATCTTTTGCAACAAAATGGATGGCATTACCTGAAGCAGCCTTCTTTTCTTCATGGCTTGAAGCTCTTTCAGGTTCCTGGAACTTTCATTCACGGTTTAAGTTGTCCTTTCAGCGCCCCCGAAATCCCCTTTCTTCACGCTTGAAATTCCTTCCGTGGGTGGGCTAGATAAGGCATCATCATCATCGTCAGCCTAAGTATGCCTATTACAGGGCAAAGGCCTCTTCCATATCTCTCCAATTAACCCTGTCCTGTGCCAGCAGTGTCCTCCCTATCCACGCAAACATCTTAATCTCATACGGCCACCTAGCTTTCTGCCGTCCCCTGCTTGCATTGCATTTTGACTTTTCTGCTCTTTTATACAGCTTGGCTTGTTTTCATTATCAAAACATGTGAGGTCTGCCATGCTGTGCCACTTGTATACTGGACTCAAAATCGCAGTATGAAACAAACATGGACAGAAAGTTAACACTCATACAATGCTATCACAGCTGAAGAAAATGTGCCGTGTTAGTGCAGCGTACTCAACTTAATGCGAAGGAATGTTATGAGAAGGCAAGATAACCGATGGTCATTAATGGTAACAGATTGGATTCCAAGCAAAGGCAAGTGTAGCGGGGGGCCAGTAGAAAGTTAATTGGGCTGATGTGATCAGGAAGTTCGTGGGGATAAGGTGGCCGCAGCTGGCACAGGACCGAGTTAATTGGAGAGATATGGGAGTGGATTTTGTCCTTGCAGTGGGCGTAGTCAGGATGGTGATGATTATGACTGAACTTAACATTGTAGCTGCGTCTCAACTTTCTTTTGTCTGCTTTACTCTGTGATTCAGTGTGTTGCGCAAACACGCCCAGCTTTTTCCACTCGCATAACCAGGGTGCTGTATTGCAGCATGCACCAGGCAGCAGCTCCTGTGGCTGCCCAGGCCAGTGCTCCACGCCCACCAAGCCCAGAGGCGGAGGCACCAGGGGCCCCCGCAGCAGCCCCTCCAGTCCCGCGTGCTGCTCCAGACAACCGTGGACCTCGCATGAATGCCCAGGGTGGCCCACTGCTTGATGAGGTCAGCCAGTCAGCATGCAGTAGATTTCCATTTATTTGAATGAAGCAACATTACTGCTAGCCATGGAAGTGGGCAGCAGTTAAGAGTGGGCACAGGGCTGTATTATGGTTCAGCTTATGCTTAGGATGCCAAGTGCTCTGGAAAAGATGTATTGAAGGCTTGAAGCTCCAAGTTATCTGGAAGCAGTCTTTGCTGTTAATGTTGTTTGACAGCATTCATTGAATGTATCCTATGTGTGGGACTGTAGTGCCCTTATTAAGTGCTCGGGAATGTACGTGTGTAGGGGTCTATGAATATTTGACTACACAAATGTAAATAAAATACAGTAGAACTCACTGTTACATTCCTGGGCGCTGCGTTTTCCCAGCTGCTGCATTCTAGTGAGCAAATCCACCTTTAGCTTTCGTAGAAATCCATGCAATTCAAACTCGGCTGTTACGTCGCAGTTGTGGCAATGATCCAGCATGGTACGTAATAGTGCTTTGCCCCGTGCCAACATTTTGACAGCCTACGTTTGGTGCACAGCACATCGACAGCCAAAGTTCCTCTACACTCCATTGGCACTTGACTCGGGCTACCATCATGTTCGCCAGCTTCTGACACGCTGCACCCACGCCTACACAACACACGCTTATGACGGTGTGAATTTTTTTTGCAGCTGTTTGTACACCAGTTCTACCATCAATGTGGCATGAGCGAAACGACCTAATGCACAAAAATGAAACTATGCTGTAGTGGACGCCGTGCAGGCAGCGCTGTACGAAATGTGGTTTCGGGTTGGCTCAGAATCTTTTGTTTATCATCAGCCTTTTCTTGTTCCCTGCAGCTTAAAAAACGTAGTTTGTAGATTCCAGTAGAGGAGTGCGCAATAGCATATGAGTGCCAGAACTTCACCCACTCCCTCTTCTCTGCTGCCTCCCTTCTGCAAGCAAATGCTCAGGCAAATCGAGATCCCCGTCACGGCATTTCGGACATTCTGCATGTGAGAGCCATAAAGCTTTGCAAATTCCAGAGAAGCGTGTTGCGCTTACAAGAAATAAAAAAAATTGCATGCAACTATGTACTGCGTTTGTCAATGTACAGCCCAGGGGGTGTCCTTCTAAACCTTGGAGCAGGGCTTTCTAACATATCTGGCAGTCCTAAACTTGGGAGGGTGGAGGACACGAGTTCCTCCTGCCTTCTAGAGATTAGGATGGTTGAGGATGCAAAACTAGCCATGCTGCAGGGCTGAGAAGCAAACCCCTTGGGCTGTATATTTTTGACAATGGGGGCATAAAAATTTCTGCGCAGTGTATTCGGCTACTACATTTACCAGCTGGTATGTTGTCTTTCCACGGTCCTGTGAAAAACGCAACGGCAGAGTTCTGTAGCAAGTTCTCAAACTGTTAAGCCCCAACTCGATGGACACATCCTACGCGTACCAGCGGAGCGCCTACGCACACGGGCGTACGCTGGATCCTGTCTGCGCATGCGCAAAGCGCGACGCGCGCGCAGGCGCGAGCAGGGGCGGGGTCCGGTTTACAACAATAGGAGGACAGTGGGAGCTCTCGGGGACTCTTTTCTTTATGGCTTGAACCTATCCCAGGTTCCTGGAACTTTTCTTCGCGGTTTAAGTTGTCCTTTCAGCGCCCCCCAAATCCCCTTACTTCACGCCCCAGCACAGGGAGCATGGAGGTGTATGACTTTTTTCGACGCTTGGCACGGCGCGGCGCTGGGCGCGTAGGCGCTCCGCCGTACGCCTAGGATGTGTGCATCGAGTTGGGGCTTTAGGGTGGCATAGTGAATTTCTAACAATATTCAGGTTTCCTGAATCATCTGATACAGTGCTTTGTGGTTTTTCTAGGAGGAAGAAGAAGCAGCTCAGCGTGACTGGCTTGACTGGGTCTACACTGTGAGCAGGGCAACTGTTCTGTTGAGCATCGTTTACTTCTACTCCTCCTTCGGAAGGTTCCTTGTCGTCACTGGCATCGCTCTGCTTATGTACCTGTAAGCACTCACTGTGGCTTCCACTTGCATGGTGTGCACAGTGATAGTCCAGACCCAAATTTGCTGCAGCTTACGAGCAGGACAAAATGTACTTATTGGCTGCTGCTGTATGCACAGACGTATTACACCTCTATGCATGCATTAATGCCTGCACATATATTTAAAGACTGCTTACACTCACTTGTCCTCAAGTGTGCGCCAAAGAAGCATTTCTGTTACTGCACCATTCTTCAGATAAATCTAGGAACATTTTCCACTGTGGCTCAGTAAATAGCATTTGGCTTGTGCACCAATTAGGCGCATGCACAAACTACGCAAGTAAATACGGTAATAGCAAGTAGCATTGCTTGCTGTCATTCTTTGCTGTAATAGTAGTGCAGTAAATTAAAAGGTGCACAGCTCTCTTGGCGGCCTTGTTGTGTGATCTTGTTGTTCAGCTGTTTCATTAACTGCACAGCATTTTTTCCTGTGTATGTCATGCTTTATTAGGAATGCTTGTGCACTGAAGGGCATGTTTGCAGGCTCAGATAATCATCCTTTACACATTATTTAACGTTATTGATGTTAGTAACAGAAGGGCCACACTCTTCACTGCCCTTTGATTTTGCTTCAAAGGACGAGTGTGTTCTACAAAGGCAAAATAATGAACAGAACTGAATTACTAATTCATACTTATAATTTATTGAACCACATACTTGGGGCATGCTTTTTTCCACAGGTCTTTAGTGCAGCGTTGAAATGGTTGCAGTATTGGAAGGTTTGCATTGGAACTGTGAAAATGAGGCTTTCTTAAATTGTTAACTGCTTCTGATGAATTTTAGGTGTGTAATGCCAGTAAGGATGAGAGAGAAAGAAAACGTTAATTGCACAACCCAGGTCTCGCATCTAGCAGAGGCAGCTAAAGAGTAGGTCCACTATTCCGTTATTCATCGACCGCTGTCATGAGAACTCGTGTTGCACTTGCAGGTACCAGGGAGGCTGGTTTGCAGCCCCACAGCAGCAGCAGCACCCAGAGCGCGGGCATGACCGGAACCGTGCGAGAGAGGCTAACAACCAGCAGCACCAGGCAGGCCATCCTGCTGGTGATCCCCAGGAGATGCCACAGGTGAGGCAAGGAACCTGACAGTTGAGGTTGTGGCACTTAACACAGTGTACTTTCTGTAACCTGCTATGTGTAGGCATGCAGGCGGACTAGACACCGGTGTCTAGTTCTTTTGTGTGTGTTTTTTTGCGCTGCTACTATGCCTAAGACAAGTAACCAACTCGCCCAAGAGCTTGTTTTACTGTAGAAAGTGAGCTGCACGGGATACTAATTCCTCCGCAATGTCCGACTTTTCTGCCTTTTGCGGCTTCAGTGATGATTGCAGACTTTTCCTGCAGCATCAAAAACTTGCGCTTTTTAACAGGAAGCGGCATATTTCCGACAAGCCAAAAAAACACTAGGCTCAAGCAAATCACAGGCAAATTCGGCGTGCACGAGGCAAACGGTGAGATAGCGTGGTTGGCATGCACGAGGCGTGGTAGCGAAAAGAAAGAGAACGGTTCGTTGTTCTCCCTAGATGCTTCCCCGGTTGGCCGGCGACATCATCACGTGAAACGTCACGTGCATGCGTAGTTGCCAATGGATGGGCTGGCAAAAAGACACTTTCAGTGAACAAAAAAAATCTCGTTGCTATCGTCATCATTACCGAACCGACAGCAATGGCCGTGGCGGTGCTTTTTGGCAGAAATTAACGGCCTCAACTTGTCGGATGAGTGTGCGCTGCAGTTTTGCCACTTCTCTCTTCCGAACTGGCTGATGTGCCGAAAAAATGTTGCAGATCGCTACCTCAAACTTTTGTTAATGTGGGACTGCTTTTTAAAAACTCGTTGCTGTTGAGAGGGGGCAAATGCATTGAACTCTATGGAAGTTCGCCAGGAATGCCAGAATTTTTCGTTGCCGCGAGAATTTCGTTCTTGAGGTCTTTCGTTGTTGAGGGGTTCAACTGTAATCGCATTTCTGCCTTATTTCTCAGTGTCGGGCTCCTGCTACAAAACATGAAGCTGCTCCAAATCGAATTTTCACCTGCTACAAAGCCTGCTCCAGAATGCTCTTGGCGATTCCCACCACCGCGAGGGTGCAAAATGGAAAGGCAGATATGGTGATAAGAAAGCAGAACCATCAAATACCTGGACTAAAGGCTTCATTGGCATTGGCTTTTTTACGTAGGCGCAGTGTCTAGAGCTTAAAACCAACATTAGAACCGGCAACTTATTGTTTACACTGTGATAGCTATTTTTGACTCTCATCGAAACGCCGCTTGCTGCAAGTATGGATCACAGTTGTGCGGTTCCCCGCTTTGAAGAGCATCACCATTTTTATTCCCTTGTACATTCGATGACCGATTTTTCGGACTCTCTAGGAACTGTGAAAACGACCGAAAAATCAGACAGCCCGGAAAATCAAATTTTTCCTAAAAAAATCACAAACTTATTGCCAACATGCCGGAGGAAGGGGTCAGTTGTATTGCACACATTCTAAAGCTCCTCATAACTAAATTTCGCCGCGCGACGTGTGCACGGACGACGAGCGGCGACAGCTTTCATGAGCTTGGCCTGGCTGTGCTGCCCTCGGCATGTCGCCGATGAACGCACGGGTTGAGACAGTCTAAACGGGGAAGCGAGCATGCCGCTGTGGGAACTGCGCTGCGCCTGCAGTACGATGGGCCCGGAACGAGAACGCGAAGATGGCGAAACAATAAGAACCGAGAAGCGGCTAAAGTAAGCGCTGCATTGGCGTTGGCCTTTGTCATTAGGCCTAGCGACTAGAGCCAAAATCGGCATCGTATCCAGCGATATGTGCTCTGCAGTGGCTTGTGTATAATGAGAGGCTATCAAAACGGCAGTTTTTCACGGTCTTACGATAGAAAAGTCAGGGTTGCGGTGCATTTTCTCACGGTTATGCTGACCTCGCTTTGAAATGCACCACCATTTCCTCCCATGCTCGCCGTCTCTGTGAAGCCATACGCCTCCCACGTGCTTCGCTGCTACCTCTTTCCATATTCGGGACGAAAGACTCTGCGCAGATGAGCTCTGCGAACTCCGACTGCTGTTCAAGTTCGTGCGGCGGAAGACGTTCAAGAAGAGTACGAATTTGAAACCACACGGGTGCAATGTGCCGACTCTCGCAGAATTTCAACATCGCAAGTTAAGAGGCTCGCTTTAAGCTTGAATTTCATTTTGTTTGATCAAATTTTTGATCTCTACTGCAGTTTGAATTAATGAAGTTCCACTGTACACATTATGTGGCGGCTTGGGTATTGGCAGCAAGTGCGAACAAGATCCGAAAAATCGAGCAGTCAGTTTCGGTGCGTCTGAAATTTCAGACGCTTTTATACACAGGCTCTATGGGCCATATCGCGGTGCCACGAAAAAGTCCGAATAATCAAGCATGTCTGAAAAATCAGGGGTCCGAATTTTCGGCCATCGACTGTATCTGCATTTCCGTACGCATCCCACACGCTTCACTGCTGGCTCCTCGCATATTCAGGACAAAGGGACATGACACAAATGAGCTCCACAAATTGTGACTACGGTAAAATCTCATTAGTTCGGCCCTGTTTATTCGGAAATCTGGATAATTCAGACTGCCACTGGAGTTTTGCCAAGCACCTATGGAATGGCGTCTGAAGCTTGTTTATTCAAATGCCCTTGGGCTGCCATCGGTTAAATCGGACAGGCTCCCGAAGTGGTGCCATGCTGAGGTATGACCTGCTCATCAAGCTATCGTCCAAATATTCATCCTAAGACCGGAACAGCATATTATCTCCCACGCCACTGTTATGTGCACGCAACGCGAGGCGTGGCTACAATCGGCGGGTCCCTGTCGATAGTTCGAGAGAGAGTCTGGCTGTGCAGTTTCATTTTCGGAGCTTCACCACCAGCCCGCACTCTCAGTTGTGCATATCAACCAGCCTGCTGAGCCGCATGCCATTTGGAATAATGATTGCCTTGTCGCTTATCTTTTTTGTTTGTTTTGTGTTTTGCGAAGCCGTATTGCCACTCCAGTGCCAATGCATGTTTCCCTCACTCCATCTGCGCGGTATTTTCACCCTTCTAGTGCAGCGAAACTCCACGCACATCTCGTGCTGTTCATTGTTTGTGCGGTGAAACCTCCTCACACGCGACGCGGCATGCTTTTAGCTCCACATTCCTTTTTGGGGGCTGAGCTCTACATCTTTGTGCAGGGAGAAACTGGACCACAGCAGCTAGAAGAGGCAATGGACCAAGATGACGATGGAATCATGGCACCACCAACCCCACCACCACCTCCGGAACCCCCGGTGTCGCCCATGACAACAGCCTGGACGTTTGTGGCCACCTTCTTCACCTCGCTTATCCCAGAGCAGCCACCACCAGTCAACGCCAACTGAAGTTCCTCTGCTGTCGGCATTTCTTCCTTTTTTCTTTTATGTACAATGGAGCCCCTTGGATGTCTACAAAGGGAGCGGAGCACAAAGAATCGTGTGAATGAAGTATCTGGCTGAGACAGTCTTGTCCTTTGCTCTTTTTTGTTCTTTTATGAAATCTCGTAGCCTTCCTGAGGAAGGTACCGTTAGTGAAAAGCAAAGGCCAATGTGGCATGCGCCACTTGTCGGAAATGCAGTGTGAGGTCATGGTTATGTATCCTTGTAAATTTTCTTTTTTTTTATGAAATTGTTTTTTTACTCTGTGTCTGTCGCACTGATTAAGTCTTACCCAAGGATACTCCTTTAGGAGATTTATTTGGAGTTTTTGTTTGTGCAATATTGATCATGCAGGAAAGATTATTTTCAAATTGAGGGAAGCAGTGCAATAATGTAGCTCTCAATTTTGAGTCGTGAATTTTTTTGTGGATTGGGTGGCACGTACCTAAATTGCGAAGAGATGCACGAAAGCGAAACCAAGACAAGGTGTTAACATTAGCTCTTTTCCCTCTTCATATATCTGTTTGTTAATGTTTATGTATAAGCATTTATCAGTTCATGAGCCAGGAAAAAAAAAAAACTAAAAATTTGTCTTCATTAAAGTATTTTAGCTTATTCCAGACTTTGTAAGAATTGCATATGGCCTAAACATGTGTTGGACGAGCACTTGCTAGTACGGTGTCAGTCTATTAGGGGGCATGCTCTCCTCTAAGGGCACTTCACTATTATACGCTGCTGATTTAGCAAGCGTTACATTGTTCATCTCCAAGAGATGATCTTATCCACAGAGGCTTTACACTTCTGCTGAGCTGCTGACAAATGTACAGCTTCTTTAGGGCATTGTAATATACACGTATATATATATTATTATATATACACATATTTCTTGTACATAAGAAATTGACACAAGGAATGGGAGATGAGACAGAGGCAATTGCATAAAGATGCCATTCACTGTCTGCATTTCATTTTTAGGAAGGTGAACATTTATATCTTTATTTTTTGCTATATGCCAACATCCCATGTCCTGTGAGTTGAAGGTTTACACTGTTGCCTTTTTAAAGTAAGATGTAATAGTCGCACAAGTGTCAGCGCACATTGTTTTGCTATTACATTCACAATTGTTCAAAGCTTATTCAGTATGCAAACTTTGCTGCAGCTCCAGTGAAGATGAGTGTTTTGAGGCAGCTGTGAGTGGGGGACACCTGATTTTGTTGAAACAAAAGTAGTGCCATTGTTTGTTATTTGTTGCTCAGCTGCAACAAACGTTTTACCGGGGCTAAAAAACTAACCATGGAGAACTTAGTGCAACAAATGTAGTGATTTATAATGATACAATAATTCTTTGTCTCCAAAGTGGGGACTTGCTCTAGCCAGTAGGTTTTCGATGCCTGTGTGATAACTGTATAGCATTTGTTGTTTCTCCATTGAGGAGAGTTAGATGGAAAGTTATTCATGTATGAGTGATGTCAAGAAAAGTGTCTTTTTTAGATGTTGCTTTGTACTACCCTTTTTTTCTCCCACATTGGTATTGGAATACTGTCTAGTCTGGAGAGGCATTGATTTTGCATATGGACTAGAAAGAAAGTGTGGCATTGTGTGGGCTGGGATGGTTTTTTGTGCAGCACTCTTGAGAACGATTTTAAGGTGACCACTTGAACTTAATTAGTGTGTCATTGCAGCTTATTTTTGTGAGGAGGGGGAACACTGTATCGGCATGGCTCACCCTTTGTTTTTTGTAATCTCTACAATCACTTCTATGAGAAGCAAATGGTGGTTGCAACTGGAAAGTCTGGTTCAACTGAACCATAGCTGATCACCTTCACATTGCCAGAGTCTGCAGCCATCCACCACCATGTCATTCTTTCCTCTCTATACAATGCATAAACTCCAAAGTTTGCTACTCCTGTACACTTTGACTTCTCTTTTACGTTGTTTTTCGCAGTTAGTACATTGGCTGGCACAAGTGCTTCTGCAGTGTAGGATTTGCCGCACATCACCCAAAGAATGTGATTTTTTTTTCCTGTATATAAAGCTAGTCCATTGTTTTTTTTACTGTGTAATAAAAATGTTTGCACAGTGGTTATCTCTGCTACATGTTATTTCTTTGACCTGCTTAACACGTTTGCAGCTCACATTAAGATTCGAGCACTTGCTCTGGAATTGCACCGTGCTAGTGAGAGAAAATGAGTAGCAGTTTCAGGGCTTTCAGTATTATCTGCTGCTAAAAGTATCTTGGAAAAAGATTCCCCATTAATCCATTAATAGGGCCGCCGCGGTGGCTGAGTGGTTATGGCGCTCGGCTGCCGGCCCGAAAGGCGCGGGTTCGATCCCGGCCGCGGTGGTCGAATTTCGATGGAGGCGAAATTCTAGAGGCCCGTGTGCTGTGCGATGTCAGTGCACGTAAAAGAACCCCAGGTGGTCGAAATTTCCGGAGCCCTTCACTACGGCGTCCCTCATAGCCTGAGTCGCTTTGGGACGTTAAATTCCCCATAAACCATAATCCATTAATAAGCTCCTGTTAACTTGATTGGTATCTAGAAGAAAAACTATAGTAAGTTCTCTTGGGAAATGGTTGTCCAAACAGGAAACAGGCTGTCCAAAAACTGGTCCAAAAACCTGGAGCCCCCCGCTATGGTGTGCAAACATCTATTAAAAGGAAAAAAACTATTTCTAAAGTCTGTTACATCACAATTTTCTAGACAGATTCTGGAGGCTTCTACCGTTACCTCACGTTGGTGCTTGAGCTTCACCATCGCATCTCTGAATAACTAGCATAATCAGTGAAATTTCTGAAAAAGGTTCTTCAAATCAACACTACGTGCATAGTTCTATAACAATATGCAGAGAAACTGTTGCCTCCCATCTACACGCAGTCCTCCAATGAATCGGTCCTAAGTACTAAATGTTGCATGTCAACAACTGCATTGGTCTATGCCAGAACTGCTGACCTGACTCTGTATATGACTTAAGTGCTTGGGATTGGGCTAGTTGGAGTATGATCATATGCAAGACATATGCTGTTTAGCTTGACAAAGACAATTGTTCATGTTCTCTTTTTTAGTAAAGTGTTATCGTTTGCTAAAGTTCTTGGTCACAGATGCTTAACCTGTCCACTGACTTACATATCTAACCAGTTTTCTGTCCTTGGCCACTGCTAGAGTCACTGCTAATGGAGGAAAGTTTATGATGTAAAACAGCGCAAAAAAGAACAACACAAACACAAGAGGGAAGAGACAAGCGCAGACTCACAACTGAAGTTTTATGAAAAAACTGCACGTAAATATACAAGATAACCATCAATAACTCAGCACCTCATAGCACACTTGATCATTCGCCAACTAGCCCAAATGTCTGCTCTGCTGTGAGAAGTTTATGCTATAATCGCTGTCATTGAAAAGTGCCCGAAAACTTCATCCAACTGACATATAGAGGTGCAAGTGTGTTGTACATTTTCACATTTGCACATAAGCAAACAGGCAAATATCTTGTGCAACGCTTATTGAATAATTAAGCCGCCGCGGTGGCTTGTTGGTTATGGTGCTCGGCTGCTGACCCGAAAGACATGGGTTTGATCCCGGCCGCGGCGGTTGAATTTCGATGGAGGCGAAATTTTAGAGGGCCGTGTGCTGTGCGATGTCGGTGCATGTTAAAGAACCCCAGGTGGTCGAAATTTCCGGAGCCCTTCACTATGGCATCCCTCATAGCCTGAGTTGCTTTGGGACGTTAAACTCCCATAAACCGAACCATTCTTATTGAATAACTTGCCTTTGTACCGCTAAAGATGTCCAAAAAGTTATAATTAGTAAATCGGATTAGAGTATCAAAATAATCTCCAAATAGTGCAGTTTCTAAAAAGGCTGCTGCATGCTGAACTGTTCCTATCCCTTCCTTTTTTCCACTTTCTAATGGAAGGGTGCAAACCCATGAGGAAAACAAGGTAGCAGTTGTTCGCGTGCATCCTAGTGCACTGCTAGGATGCGGGAACTTCGGCGCACCACCTCCACAACCAGTAAAAAAGGGTATGCTGCTAGGTGCGGGACGTTCAAAATATTCTCCTGTCGTGAAAATTTCGAATTCTGTCCGCTTTATTGAGTGCACGCCAAATTGCTGCCAATACTTCAAACACGAATACGCCTATATGAGAGTAACAAGGGAGTAAGCTGTCCTCTAACGCACACCCTTTTATGGGCACAGTATGCTGCCCAAGTTTCGGAGTAGATATCAGGCGCTAAGTACACGGAATACTATACTCTTGGAAGCGGAGGTATATTCCCACTGCAAAGCATAGTAATTCAATGCAGTTATCAATGAAAGGAGGCTTTTAATCGTGGCACCGGTTAGCAAGAAGACGAGGTTCAAACCTCTGTTAAAATATTCGTAACTGCTAGAACTTCGCATGTTTTGAAGAAGGAATTTGTTTCCGTTGCCAGCCGTAAGTACTGTGTATTTTTAGTGAGGAAAATTTATCAACCCCAGGACTTGGGCAGCATACCCCGCCTCGTAAAGGGAGTTTGCTAGAGGACAGTTTATTTCCTTTTTACTCTTGCATAGCAAAAATTGCGGCTTTTTTTTTTTTGATGCTCCATAACATTTCTGTCGATTCTTCTCTAGTGGTCACGATCTGCCTATGCAAGTTTTTATATATATTTTTTAACACTTGTTCACGTTATGTAGGATACCCTGTATATTTGGTCTTCTGCTATAGAGCGAGGTAGGGGAGTCGTTTTCATCTTCTCACTCAGCTGTGAAATGCCATTGAATCAGGTACTTAGTGCGCAGTGTCAAAGAAGTTTGATCAACGCATTTCAGTTTCCGCTTCCGCCTTGCTAATTTATTTTCACTAACTTCTAATGTTCCTGCAGGCACGTAGCCAGAAATTTTTTCCGGGAGGGGCCGTATAGGGCGAATCCCGTGGGGGTGGGGGTGGAGGGCAGGGCCTATGCCTAACAAGAGCACTGCTGGGGCTGTGATGGGGGGATATGATCGCGATTTTGGAGGGGGCCCGGGCCTCCCCCTTGGATATGTGCACGCCTGCGTTCCTGCTTCTTTTTGTACGAGTAGCGAAAGATAAAAAGACGAACTCGGTGATTTTGATACGCGAGCTTGGCCGGAGCACTCGTAGTTGTACCCTTAATTGGCTGCTGGTCGTGCTCTAGAATTCTAGAGCACTGTAATATGGTGTTTCTCTAGTAGAGGGCCTTGGTGGGAGCCGTTTGGCTATGCGCGCTCCCCAAGGCAATAAGTCTAGGTGTCTTTCTCTTTTTTTTTGGTCTGTACCTAACCGCATGCATTAATGAAATATTCAGAGATATCGCTCAGCCAACTTCCGTCAATTTTCGATCCGTTAATTCGTCTTTTTCTTCAGCTCACTCGCACAAGTCCTGACGGGTGCCTATACCTGGTTTGTCGTGTGATCGTTTGCCTTCGTGTTTTGCATTTTGCTGAGCTGTTACAATTGCGGGGCACACGCCGACATAGAAATTAAATTTGAATTGGACGCACTCAAAGACCGCCGCACGCGCATAGACAACTGGCCAGAGTGTGTCCAGCTGTTAAATAATTGCGTTCGAATCCTTGATGATTAACCATCCGAGGTGAAAATGTCCAAATCGGATTCCTTATGGTCCCAGTTCAAATTGTTTATTGGCCCATTCCCTGTAGCTGCTGGGACCATTAGCTGCTGTGACCAGTAGCCGCTGGAACTAGTAACTGCCGATACGATCAGTGTAATATATATGTCCTTAGATTTCTAACCTTTCTGACAAGTCACAAAATGTTTTAAAGAGTTGCTTAATGAATGATAATAAGCGCACCAAAAATTCAGGAAAACAAGCAACCTACACTATATATGTTCCCCTGCAGAACCACGCAGATCTGCCTATATATATCGAGAACACACAGCTGTAACTGTAGCAAGTGCCAACAAGACCAACAACAAAGCACTGCACATAATTAACTTACATGAGAAACATACACTCACGTTAATACAAACTCTTGCTATGAGCTCATGCATGCTTATATACTCCCTCATTAAGGGCATCCCACAGGTGTTAGTGGGGAACAAACATGGTTTTCTCATTAAATTTCAGCACTATTTTTGCAATTTATAGCAGAAAAACTCGAAGAGATTTAGGCTAAAGTTTTTGTTGAGGACCACCATTACAACATAAACAACAAAAAATTGACAATCGAACAACGAAAAGTTCTCCGTTGGAGCCAGTAGACCCCACTTCAGAACCAGAAGCTCTAAGCAGGGGCCAGAAGAGGCTTCTTACAGGGACCATTTCAACCAGCAGCAAACCAGAAGGCTTCCATCTGGGATGTGCCAGTAGACGGTGTTTGACAGTAGATGAAGTGGAAGCGGCATTTCGGCTCGCATGATGGTTCTTGCACACGAAGGCAACACCGGCAGCTTCACAGATCGGTTAATTCGAATTGATGTTTATTCAAACCTTCAGCTCCTTTTGAGTTTGAATTATCGAGGGTCGGTTGTAGTTATACGAGTACAATCATTTGTACAATGTCTGCTTCGAAACGCAGTAAAGGCCGTCAAGAATTGTTCAAAAAATCATCATTTAATTCGTGGGTAACGTCCCGAAGTGATACATGGTCAATGATGGACGCCGAAATGGAAGGCTACAAATGAATTTGGATCACCTGGGGATTTTTAACGTGTGGTGACATTGCACAGCACACAAATGTTTTTGTATTTTTATATTTTGCACGTAGGGCCTCTGCGGGCCCAGGGTCGAAACCGCGACCTTGGGATCAGCAGCCGAACACCGAAACCATCACCGAGTCACCACGGGTCTATAGAATGAGATTGCTGCTAATGCAGATTGCATTCTTTTGTTCGGACTGTGGGGGAAAAAACGGTTTTTTAGGATATGAAAGGCGCAGTAAAACTAATTTCTCGGTGGACACTTCAACCACGCTATAACCATGGCATGAGGGAAGAGAGCTGAAGGTGGGAGTGAAAGAAGGAAGGGAGAAAGAGGTGCCGTAGTGGACGGCTCCGTAATAATTTCGACCACCTGGGGATCTTTAACGTGCACTGACATCGCACAGCACACGGGCGCCTTTTGCGTTTAGCCTCCATCTAAAAGCGGCCGCCATGGCCGAATTCGAGCCCAGGTACTCCGGATCGGTATCTGAGCGCTCTAACCATTGAGCCACCGCGGCGGATACGGAGTTTGGATGATGCGAATCTTGTGGAACTAATTTTCGCGTGTACCGATCCGGTCCGGTTAGCTGAAGTCGAGGAAAAGGGACGAGGTGCGTTATCGTGCAGTCTGAATTATCCTTTGGTGAAAATGCAATAACTTGCGTGCAGTGGTAATTCCTAACATGTAAAAGTGTCAGAAATTTTTAGAAGTGGCTTTTTGGGTTAGAAGAGCGCTTTTTTCGGCATAGCATTATCATCAGCTGCAGTGGTGTAGAGCATCAGAATATAGCTAAGACGTGCTAACGCCGGTGAACTAATAATGAACGGCCAAGTTTTTAACTGTTACCGTTAGGCTCCTTATTTATAAGAGCCTTGTGGCCCGCCATAAGCAGTGTGCATATCAGTTTTTACAATTTCGGAAACGCCAGTCTCCTCTCCGCCGCAGCAAAAGCAATTTTGGGACCGCACACGGCCGAAACCGAAATCGTGCTACCAGAAAGAGCGCTAGCCGCACCTACATGGTGCATCACACAGCGCTGCGGGGGTCACGTGCTGGGTGGCTGGGAGCGACGAGTGCGTGGGTGAGCGGAAGGAGAGCACGTGACAGGCTCGCCGATGTGTGACACCTTTAGCGTGGCCGCAAAGCCGTCCGCTAAATACGCCGTTGCTACCGTTGCCAGGCTTGCCTAGCTACATTTGCCATACGGTAGCAGTTGCGGTAGTTGCCGCGTTCACCGTACGGTGGGGCTAAAACTTTCCAATTACGTTTTGGAAATCGTAAAAACTGATATGCACATTACTTGCGATTGGCCACAAGTCTCTCAATAAATAAGGAGCCTAACGGTAATAGTTAAAAACTTAACTGTTCAGTGTTATTTAACCAGCCTGCCTAGTTAGCACATCTCAGCTGCATTCTGATGCACTACACCGATGACAATGCTGTGCCGGAAAAAAAGCACTTATTACCCTAAAAACTTGTTTAAAAAATATTACTGGCACATTTAGGTGTTCAAGATAGCCAATTGGTATGCGTACGTACATGTCTGTGCCTGTTGTCAGGAGACATTATTCAAGATAAAAGAACATGAATGGGAGCACGAGAAAATTTTGTAACAAATACTTTAATTTGTTTTCCTTCACCATGTGCTTTTAGCCTCTTTTACGCAGGAAAATGTGCCTTGGTGATATTGAGCTCACGGCATTTTGGGGCCGCGTCTTTTGCTTCTTTTTCCGGATATCCGTCTCGAGCAGTAGGTTACGTAACGGGGATTATTGTCGATAATACTCTGTGCGACCAGTATGTTCCTGCATTCATAGGGCAAAATATAACCCAAGCGAGAACTCTTGCTTGCGTCACGCCTTGAGAAATCCAGTATACGGAAAGGGGTCATACTTTGGGCCATGGGGGCGGGGGGAGGGGGGAAATACTGCCAGCATTATCAATTTTTCGTTTTTGCACCTGGCTAGCAGCAATTAATGTATTCTTCAACTACTGTGTGTTATATGATTCCTTCTTGTCTATGAGATATATTATATTAGAATAAACGAATTACCTGAGCGAGCGAATTACGGTGTCGTGTGCACCAGCATTTCAGAAATTGATATTATTCAGGTCCGTCTTTTCACCGGCATCTAACCAAGGCGGGCGGATAATCCGAATTAATGCGAAGAGGTCACTGAACGTCGATCGGTTTGCCGCAACGAGAAATGAACGTCAGATCTGCACAGCGCACTACACCAAGCGGATGCCGACGACTCGAGGGAACGCACAACCAACAACGGAACACCGTAACGGAGGCAACAACAGGAGCATAACGGAGGTATAACATCGAAAAGTGCGCGCGTGCCCTGGCGTGCGCAGCGCCGCTGGTGCGCTTCGACAAAACTCGCATGTTATACACTGAGCCAGCACAAATACGCACACCGGGCGGTACACATGCAGGCGTCGACGGGCACACGTATGTAGTCACGGCTCGTGGGACGCGCACGGCCGCCGAAGATGTCCCGGTTGGCGGTGCCCCATTGTCCGCGCGCTCATTAGCTATGCAGGATCTTGTCAGCCGGGTGAACTTCCTCCTTTCTCGCGCCTCGCGTATCCGCGAGCGCTGGCGCTCTTTGGCGTGATAAGTTCACTGATCCAAGGAGAACCGCCTGGGTGTTGGCCGCGTATAAATGCCACGAACTCGCCCCGCGAGCGGCGGCGGCCGACAGAACGCGCGCCGAGGCCCGGTCGCGAGGGAACTGGTCTCGCCTGGACATCGCCACCATGCGAGCCGGCCGCCTGCTGGTGAGTCCGGTTTCGGGGACGCACTGTTGACACTTGCCGTTCGGAAGTGAAACGAGAAGGCGGAAACGGCACGAAGAAAGAAAGAAACCGACTGGTGCACGTGCGCGTCTGTAGGTGGTGGTGGTGCCATAACCGTGAAGCTCGTAAGCGCTGTGCGACAGCGGTGTCGATGAATTCCCGAACGCGATCCGTTGCTACCGGCGCAGAAAACAAGGTCTACCGCAGGTCACGTTCCGGAACCAACGGTTGATGTCGCAGGTGTATTTGCGGCGTGTGCGCGTGCATGGAAAAGGACGCATGAAGTCTATCGCGGTGTTCCTCGGGAGTGGCCTGCCCGCAATTGATGTTCGCAATCCATTTTCGCGCTTATGGTTGACATGAACGCCCGTGTGTGCCCGTGTGTGGCACAGCCGGTATCATCGCCAGCCTACGCGTGGGATCCGCATGACCTGTTTAGCGTTATTGTATGTAACCGCAATTTCGTACATAGATGCTGTGACTTCGAAGTAGGTGCGCGCGCTTACTTGACGACGACAAACGTGAGGACAAAACAGACGAGACAGGGGCGCAGTTTTTTCCTCTCTTTGTCTTCGTGAAGCGCGCGTGCATGCACCAGTTTCACAGATATGACCCAACTAACCTTCCAAAAAGTGTTCAACACTATGACTTTCTCGTAGTGACCAGTATGTGCAAATACTTTTTCTGCCATTTCTTAGTGGCTACGCGATGTTCTATGTTTTTATATGTCATCTGATGTCTTATCTCCGTTATTCCCCCTTGTTTATTATTAAGGTTATTTGTTTTGCTTTTTTGCATGGTACATGTGCTCGACATAATGACATTTACGATTTGAGTCGCGTGAAGTCATCAGTACGCATACGAACAGGAGCGAATTTGTGGGTAACTCTTGGAACGGGTGGATCAGGGTTCGTATTTGCGAAATGCATTTCTTATTTTTTGTCGAAAAAAAAAGGCGTCCTGATATGGTTTTCCTAGAAACTTCTCGCTGAAGATGCGAGGGGGAGGTGGTCGCTACCTACTCCCTAAATCCGTCCATGTTTACAGATTCACAAATTCGCTACCGCTTGCCTTGCCTTCAGTTACAAATACAATATGGCATCTGCGTATTTGTGCCCAGCATGATACAAAATAGCGCACGTTCGCACGCAGATTCACCCTAAGTAATCACGTTTTTTTTTTAACCAAGTGTCTAAACGAAAACAACTGTAAATATACTGAAAGTATGCTTAATTCCTTCTTAGGAAGCAATCGTGACTGCATGCAAAAAAGCGTTGCATTTCATAATGCTCCGACCTGCACTGCGGGACCATATTTCTCCTTGGCAGTGAAAAGCTGTCACGACGCAACTGAGGTGAATTGTTGACCTCGTACCGAGATGGATCGGTGCATACTGGCGGCTACCGGTTTCATTCACGGGAAGTGGGGGGCGAGCGCTTCACCGAGCGTGGCAAGTTACCACTTGACTGTCACCTCAATGCCTTGAAGGACTTCCTTTCTGTTGTTGATAATGCTTCATTTGTAGCAGGTACGTTGGTTTTCTTGGAAACTCTGTGCAAGTTCACGAAAATAATTCGGGCATACGAATTGTTATTGGCGTTACAACGCGAAGGTTCGCGCCCACATTGACTGAATTTAGTCTTTTTCAAGCGAAGTGTGACACGAGGGATATCCGTTGGAAGATTTGGCTGAAAACAAATTCTGTCTGCCGTGTTCTTCAATCAGTTCAGCGGCTGCATTGTAACTCCTTTCCGAGGTTGACGCTGCTGGCATGCGGGTATCGTGTTGCGTGATTTGGGTAGAGAAACAAAGTGTGTTTATGCGATAGTTATGGCAAAATTGCAATTCCATCGGTGTTATGGAAAGAGGGGATACTTTTTACTAGCCTGGTTGACCGTGCAACAGGAAGGGCCCAGATAACACTGACTGTCGTGAGGACGTATCCAAAACCAAAGGATTGCAGGCGCACAAGAAAGAGACGCAAACTGGCAGAAAACACTCAACAAACGGCGTTTTTTGGGTGTTTTCTGTCAGTCTACGTCTCTTTCTTGTGCTCCGGAAATCATTTGGTCTATGTAACCAACTAGCCGGCCAGCTTGTCCTGAGCGTATCCAAAACGTTAACAAGTTCTTATTGTCCTCGTCCCAAGTCCCAAGTTGCATCCCGAGTCTGTCTTTGCATAATATCCGTTAAAGATCCTCGACGCACGCCTTGAGGATAGGTGACGAAGATTAGTTAGAGGCGTTTTTTTTTCGCATTTATATCCAAACCATTGAGAGAGAGAGAACTTTTATTTAGATGATCAATTCGCATGAGCCGGGTGGTCGGGGCCCCTAGTCCAGGGCTCCGCTAGCGGCAGCTGACTTGCGCACTAGCTGGATGATACAGGTTTGCTGGTTC
The DNA here is from genome assembly GCF_052857255.1 of Amblyomma americanum. Taxonomy (NCBI): domain Eukaryota; kingdom Metazoa; phylum Arthropoda; class Arachnida; order Ixodida; family Ixodidae; genus Amblyomma; species Amblyomma americanum. The sequence continues at coordinate 153,229,868 of NC_135497.1, read as the reverse complement.
AGGCTGTCGCTGGTCAGGGCCTCCTCCCACTGCTCATGTGTCGGGTGTGGCACCATCGAGCTAACGCGTTCCGGGTGCCTTTCTTTTGGTAGTGAGCGCTAAAATCTGGATATAATGAAGAATGAAATGCGGTATTAATGTGTCGCACCAATCGTTCTGCGCTTTGTAGCAGAAAAGGTGACCGAATTTTAGCTGAAAACACAGTTTCCATTACCGGCGCAGCTTACTGAGCTTTGCATGCCTCCGTGCTAGAGGGTGATCATTTGGAACTCATTATCTCTTCATCCCTATGGTCCTCGTATATTCGCTACCTTGCAGATTTCCTATTTACTTTGAGACAGCTGGTCATCAGGATTGTCATGAAACGGTATACGATCACAGCAGAAACCAGAACAAGAACCACGCTAAGTAGGCCTTTATTAGTTATAATGCAAATACGAAGAAGCAAAAGCATGGGCGCATTCAAAGCGCGCAGTAAGCGAATTACATAAGACTGGCGGCGTGCGAATATTAGTGCCTAAGCACTGTACGATGGGTGCCAACCCCGAGCATAATCGTCCGTTCTCTGTCCCCCCCTTGTCTGTTCGCAGCTGGCCAGGAGCGAGCGCTCCGTCCCGCGGCACTGCCCGCTCATTGTCGTCTTCTGCGTAGCAGAAGATCCGTGCTTTCGCACTGATTCGAACGTAGCAAATATTATCTGAAGTGTTTATTGTTTTCTAATGCAAACTGAATACCAATAGTTAGCTTCATTTACCGAATAATTAATTTATTTATTTATATAGTAGGTATGCCTACATCGTCAGTAAGGCATTAATGTAGAAAGATTTACACTCTAGACACGAGTGCGCCTATATAGGAGTAAAAAAGTGAGTAATATGTCGTCTACCGCACACCCTTTTCATAAAAGGGAGCGCGCTAGGGGACAGCTTACTCCCTTTTTACCCCTTTTTCTGTTTAGGGTGATAGGTACAAGGGGTCACATAATGCTAGAGTTCACCTTAAATCACATGAATACATCAATTAATGCAGCAACGAGTAAACACTAAAAGCAACACTGCAGAAACAAAAAAAAATTGAGTATGCTAGCTTGAAGAACAATAAAAATGGAAAACAGCGCATTCAGTAGTACAGGGTCACCAATAAATGAATCAACATCTTCAAAAGTAAAAAAAAAAACTCAATGGAGAAGATTTTCAGTAGTATATTTAAAATCAGGCGAAGCCACCACATCATCAGAAAGCTAATTGCAGTCGTTAATAATAATGAAGCGCAGATTCATTTGTTCACAATAACGCTCATATTTCCACATGACGGAGCATTAAACGTTGCTGAAGAATGGACCAGTAAACCTTCACGCTTAAAGCACGATTTGGATCAGCGAAATCGCGAGTCAAAACTGGTGAAACAAAGTTCTGCATGAACAGTTTCAAAAAATGGAGTTAGAAGACTGCACATGAAACTGACTACATTTTCCTCAGCACACGACATTCATAAGTTGACGTGCGAGGGAAACAGTAGCGGTGCCTTTGACAGAGACCCTCTCTCCGCTTCCATTCCCTCTCGCGTGTCGCCGCACATGAGCTGCACAAGCACACGCGCGAATGTGGAATTCCGCGCGGGAGGTGGTAGCAACAGCTTCTGTCGTATGTTCCGTGAAATCACGGTGTTCGATAACGTTGTCAGGTTGCACAGGCGCCATGGTAGCGGCCATTTTGTAGTCCTGTTTTCTTTTTTCACGACAGCTCTGTAAGCTGCAAACTCGGCGGCCTGATGCCCGGCTTCTCAGAAAGAGTATTCCGAATACTTTCTTCTCGTTCTGGGGCCGTGCGTCTCGTCTCACTTATTCACTTCGCTAGCTGCTCAGCTTAATGGTCCTTGTCCTTCACGGCTGGAGTAGAAGTGCTACAAAGTCAGATGCGCGTCGCTGTGTGCACATGCGGCAAATCGAATAATCGCTACTATACATGGCCGACAGGACGGTGCACGGAGCTCCCATGTAATTGGGTCGCTGTCGGGGAAGCGATGAGGCTTGGAAAGCATTGCTCGTGCTCAACAACGGAAAAGAAAAAAAAAATAGGCGCACTTCCGGGCATTCGATTTGTCTTAATGTTCGTACCCGCCGCGGTGGCTCAGTGGCTAGGGCGCTCGGCTACTGAGCCGGAGTACCTCGGCTCGAACCGGACCGCGGTGGCTGCGTTTTTGTGGAGGCAGAACGCTAAGGCGCCCGAGCACTGTGCCATGTCAGTGCATGTTAAAGATCCTCAGGTGGTCTAAATTATTCCGGAGCCCTCCACTACGGCACCTCTATCTTCCTTTCTTCTCTCACTCCTACCTTCCTCCCCTAACGGCGTGGTTCGGGTGTCCAACGACATGTGAGACAACTACTGCGCCATTTCCTTTCATCAAAAACCAATTTTCATTTCCATTTTTTTTTGTCCCGCCGCGGTGGCTCAGTGGTTAGGGCGCTCGACTACTGATCCGGAGTTCCCGGGTTCGAACCCGACCGCGGCGGCTGCGTTTTTATGGAGCAAAAACGCTGAGGCGCCCGTGTGCTGTGCGATGTCAGTGCACGTTAAAGATCCCCAGGTGGTCGAAATTATTCCGGAGCCCTCCACTACGGACCTATTTGTTCCTCTCTTCTTTCACTCCCTCCTTTATCCCTTCCCTTACGGCGTGGTTCAGGTGTCCAACGATATATGAGACAGATACTGCGCCATTTCCTTTCCACCAAAAAACCAATTATTATTATTATTTCCATTTTTCTGAGTGTTTGTGTCGTTTCGTATATCCAAAGTACATAGACTGAGCTTTAGATTCGAATAAGCATCTAAATGCGCAATATTTGCTTACGGAAAAGAAGTACAAGCGCTTTTCGAAGGCGGGACAGAGAACGGGACGGACACCTGCGCTTTGTTTCGTATTAGAAATGTTCGAACCAGGCTCGTAGACATGATTTTTTTTTCGGGGGGGGGGGGGGGGGAGGGAGGGTCTAAGGTAAAATTTTGAAATGGGTGGTGGTTGCATGCTTAACAAGAGAGCTTCCAACAGAACTGAGCAAAGGAGCAGAGCTGGATTCGGGGAGTCTAGATCCCCCTTGGGTCCCTCCTTGAATACATGCCTGGTTCGAGCATTCGCACGCCACTATACGTAATAAGCATTTGCCTAAAAATGCTTTAAATTCATATATATTCCGAATAAAATTATATAATGTGTACCACGCATCAGCATGCTCACCTGATCTTGACGATATTCTTAATATGTGATTACGGCAGGCAAGTGAATTCTCACTGGGCAGGCTGAGGTCGGTTTTCAAGGACCTGTGGATATCGCAGTGTAGTAGAACTCCTTAGTAGTGCGGCAATAAAGGGCTGAACACGTCTGGCCATATCAGCCCCTTAAAATCTCCTGAGGGCATCTTTATTGCACCAGGAATGGAAATGTTGTCTTGAGAGCAAATTTTGAAGATGTGTGAGAAGGGAAACAGCTAAATGAATTGTACGTAGCACCAGGACTCTGGTAGCATCAACCCCTTTTTTGCATCCCTTATTATTTAGCTACGATGTGTTTTTATCGTCACCTCTATTTAATGCATACAGCGCTTGTCCTGTGTTCTCCTTTCTCTAGTCCGTCGTCTTTTGCGCTGTTTTATTATAAATCCATACCAACTAGCCCAACTCAACGTTTTGCTGGATACAACTTGCGTATGCAACTCACCTACCGAGCCCATCCCTCCTGGGCTCTTTCATGACGGTATCTCACTGCATAAAGCCAGCCCCCCCCCCCCCCCCCCCCCACACACACACACACGCGCGCGCGCGCGCGCACGCACACTAAAAAGAAGTTTGTATTACCTCCTCAATGTGTGACGAGCTGTTTGAGACGCAGTGAGCGATGTAACATACGCTACATACAAGACCGTAGAATCCTGTTCCCACCAGATAAAAGCGCGCGCAACAAATTATGTGACTGACTCCAGCGCTACATACCGCGTGTATCGAACTGATGGACTTCTATCATCAGTGCTTGCGAAAACAGCATCTGTGAGCCTGACATATTCCGCGTGGTATCGCTCAAACTGCAGCCGTACTGCAACGATCGGCGCTTACCCGTTTTATGGCTTCTACTTATCCCGGAGCTTTATGTCAACAATTGCTGCATTCCGTAATTCGGTCGGGAGCGCTCGATAACGCACTGACCTCAATGCGCACAGCAGCAGAGCAGTTCCCAACGTTTAGTGTCGTTATGCGGCAACGGCCCCTCTTGTCTATACACACAACCGAGGCAGTTAGTTCAGTGAATCGCGCTGACTGCTTGACTTATCGCGATTAGAGGAGCGCTTGAAGCGATTTCCCGGTGTTTCCGAGGTCGGGCGTGCGAATCGATGTCTCGCCCGCCCACAGTGGCTGGCGGGCAGGCAGGCAGGGATGCAAGAAACGCCCTTCCGTACTGCGACGGCGGTGCGCGTTCAGGAAAAGGCGGAGAAGCCCCGTCCAGTCCGCGTGGGCATATGCATTTCTTTCCAAAGACAATGTACAGGCTGGGCTGCATCGTTCGACTGTCGTTACCATGCACTAGCACAGCGCATTACCACGTGCCATTATTCTTACCTCTGACACCATGCACCTGAGCCAGTGCGACTACTTTTCGGATCGCTGTTTTTTGCATGGAAATAAAGGTCGTATGTCGGGATAATGAACAAAATGGGGCTCATAGATTGTCGAATAGTTATTAGCGTCTCAACAAGAATACATAAAAAAAACTAGTAATACGTGTTGGTTCTATTGATTAGGTGAAAATATATAGCACGGCGCTGGCTAACGGGGCTCTTTTACTCTAACGCGGCCAGAAACACTCTGAAGACAAAGCTAAAAATTCAGCGCCTCAGTGTAGTGCTCCAAAGTGGCTCACACACATGTGGATGGAGGAGTGGGTGGATTTTAATAGCATCCCCTTTGAAACCGGGTGGCATCAGGCTCACTTCTTCTTTCTTAGTTTTTAAACTTTTTTTATTAGTAACTTTACACTTTCGGACTTGGGAATTATTATCATCATCAGCCTAACTACGTCCACTGCAGGACAAATGCCTCTTCCCTAACCCTTCAATTAGCCATGTCCTGTGCCAGCTGCGGCCGCTTTATCCCCGCAAACTTCCCAGCCGCATCCGGCCACGTGACTGTCGGCTCCCCCTGGAGCGGTTGCCTTCTCTTCGAATGCATTCTGTCCTCATCATCGGTTTTCTTGCCTGCGCATTACAAGTCCCGGTTATGCCCTTTTCTTTTTTATTTCAGCTAGGATATCGTTAACTCCAGTTCGTTCCCTGACCCACTCTACTCTCTTCCTATTTCTTAACATTATGCCTATAATTTTTCTTATCATAGCTTGCTGCGCCTGTCCTCAACTTCGTTTCAAGATTTTTCGTCACCCTCCAAGTTTCCATCCCTAGGCGAGTACTAGTGACATACAACTGGTGTATACTTTCTCCTGGGTGGATACTTCAACCTTCTTTAACTTATATTTTTTAATAATTTTCGTTCTGCTGCGAGTTCATCTACTTTCTCTCTTCAGTCTCTTCCTGCTTTTCGTCGCTAGTTTTCCAACGTTTTTGCTGACGTCTACCACAAATACATTCGCGTTGCCTTCATTATCCCTGAACCCAAAGGCCTCACAAACACTGATCATGACTGCATCGTCATCTGGATAGACAGTGAAACATAAGTTTATTAAGCATCAAATTAACAGTAGGGAACTACCTCATGAGTAATCGCAAGAGGTGGTCCTTCTGATTTTAATTTCTATTTTTCTATATTCGTCCAAAGTGGCCTATTTTGTTATCGAATTTATTCAGTGCACATATTATGCGTCTTTGACCCCATGTACAGGCTGTTTCAGCGATAATTTTTAATATTACACTTTTTGAGACAGAGATAGGTTACGCAGCTTTGCAATGCCATTGTTGGCGGACATCAGAATACAGGTGAACCACGTTGACTAGTAAGCTGGTTAAGTCATTTCTAACAGTATCTTTTACTATTACAGTTAGGTGTCTGGTTGCAGTCACAGTTGCGTAGCTGGCCGTTAGTAATCAGAATTTAGAATTTCGAAAACTCGATTACCCTCGGCGATACCTCGAAACAAATTTTTGCCGTCACGTGCCCTTTTCGAAAAGAGCGTGTCTTTAGCGTGCGCGAAACGACGTCATCACTGCACGTCACCCCGCGGTGAACGTGTCAGGTGACCTTCTCTCTTCAGTATGGTCTGTAGCAGTCATCATCATCATCATCATCATCATCATCATCAGCCCTACTACACCCACTGCAGGGCAAAGGCCTCTCCCATGTCTCTCCAATTAACCCTATCCTTTGCCAGCTGCATCCACCCTTTGCCTGCAAACTTCTTAATCTCATCCGCCCATCTAACCTTCTGCCGCCCCCTGCTACGCTTACTTTCTCTTGGAACCCACTCCGTTACCCTTAAAGACCAGCGGTTATCTTGCCTTCGCATTACATGCCCTGCCCAAGCCCATTTCTTTCTCTTGATTTCGACTAGGATGTCATTAACCCGTGTTTGTTCCCTCACCCACTCTGCCCGCTTCCGATCTCTTAACGTTACACCTATCATTTTTCTTTCCATGGCTCGCTGCGTTGTCCTTAACTTAAGCTGAATTCTTTTCGTTAGCCTCCACGTTTCTGCCCCGTAGGTGAGTACCGGTAAGATTATGCTGTTGTACACTTTCCTCTTGAGGGAAATTGGTAAACTGCCACTCATGATCTGCGAGAATTTGCCATATGCGCTCCACCCCATTCTTATCCTTCTAGTTATCTCCCTCTCATGATCCGGATCAGCTGTCACTACCTGTCCTAAGTAGACGTATTCCGGCACCATTTCTAGGCTCTCGCTGCCAATTGTGAACTGTTGTTCCCTTGCTAGGCTGTTGAACATTACCTTGGTTTTCTGCATGTTAATTTTTAGACCCATCGATCTGCTCTGCCTGTCTAACTCGTTGATCATGATTTGCAGTTCACCTCCTGAGTGACTCAGCAAGGCAATGTCATCAGCAAATCTCAGATTATTTAGGTATTCTCCATTTATTCTTATTCCCAACTGTTCCCAATTCAGGCCTCGAAATACCTCCTGCAAACATGCGGTGAACAGCATTGGCGAGATAGTGTCTCCTTGCCTGACGCCCTTCCTTATTGGAATTTTATTGCTGACTTTATGGAGGACTATAGTAGCTGTGCAGTTGCTATATATATCTTCCAGTATTTTGACATAAGGCTCTTCTACCCCCTGATTACGCAATGCCTGTATGACTGCTGAGGTTTCCACTGAGTCGAATGCTTTCTCGTAATCAATGAAAGCTATATATAGAGGTTGGTTATATTCTGCGCATTTCTCTATCACCTGATTGATAGTGTGAATATGATCTATTGTGGAATATCCTTTACGAAAGCCTGCCTGATCATTTGGTTGATTAAAGTCTAACGTTGCCCTGACTCTATTAGCGATTACCTTAGTAAATACTTTGTAGGCAACGGATAGTAAGCTGATCGGCCTGTAATTTTTCAAGTCCTTGGCGTCTCCCTTCTTATGAATTAAGATAATGTTTGCATTCTTCCAAGCTTCTGGTACAGTCGAGGTCATAAGGCATTGCGTATGCAGGGTGGCTAGTTTCTCTAGCACGATGTCCCCACCATCCTTCAACAGATCTGCTGTTACCTGATCCTCCCCAGCTGCTTTTCCTCTTTTCATTGCTTCTAAGGCTTTCTTTACTTCATCTTTCGTTACTGGCGGGATGACGCATTGCTGTGCACTGCTGTCTTTCTCATTAGCGTTCTGATTACATTGGCTACTGTACAGGTCTGTGTAGAACTCTTCGGCTACGTTAACTATCTTATCCATATTGCTAATGACATTGCCCTGCTTGTCTCTTAATGCATACATCTGGTTTTTACCTATGCCTAGTTTCCTCTTCACTGTTTTTAGGCTACCTCCGTTCTTTATAGCATGCTCGATTCTCTCCATATTAAACTGTAGCAGTACAGTGCCTAGAAGTGCATTCCAGGCACTATAGCAGTAACGAGCAGCGGCGATCACCTCAGCGCGGGTGGGACAGAGAAGGTCACGTGGCACGAGCGCCATGGAGTGACGCGTAGCTGTGGGCGTTGTTTCGTGCGCCCCAAGGAAGTCCACTTTTCGATAAGGGCGCGTGGCGGTCGAAATTTGTAGAGACAAAGCGGTGGGGGTAATCGCATTTTTGAAATTCGAAGAAGTGATATGAGTGATGGCTGGCTACAAATCTCCGCTTGCGACCAAGAGCCTAAATATATGAAGGTATATATGTAAAAAAATTATCTACACTTTTAATTCTACAAATCATTTGCAAAAGGTGAGGTGTACAACACGCACGTGATTTTCATCATATTCTCCTCCCTTTTGAATGCACTTGGTCCATCAGGCCACAAGCTTGCGTATCCCTTACGAGAGGAAGATTTTCGGTTAGTCATGAAGCCACTTTGGCACCGCTTTCCGGCAGCATGGTCTCTGCAACGCGCCGTGTGCGACGCACGCGTGCGCAGACCGCCGTCTTACTGCTGTCTGCGCAGACATACGTTGAGCTGGTACGCCTGTGGTCACGCGTGCGCGTTTTGATTTAGATCGCGTCGTTTGCCCTCCAGCTATTTCCATGTTAACATGTCCGTTTCGTCCATCTTTCTCAGCCGCTGTTCATATATACCCCGCGCGCCCCGCACTTCAAACGGTGTTCAGACCTTATTGCCCTGCGCATACCAATTTGCGGCTTTGCCGTAAGCACCTAGTGCTAATCTTGCTACAGCTTCCTGTATGACTTCAAGCCCCGATTGCGCTCCTAACCTTATGTACAACACCACCATATTCCCGAACGTAACACTTGCCACCGTTGCCTTTCCACGCGGATGACCTATCGTGCCTTTATGGTGCTGTATGTGCTTCCCTACTGCTGCATTTATCCCGTCTTTTCTCTTAATAGCCTGCCGTGTTTTTTCACGTACAGCCTGCTCAGCTTCCAGTAACATCGCGTGACCTTTGATTGCGCGGCATTTAAGCGCCTTGCGACGGCGATAAACGGGGAAAATAATCGACGATGTTCTCGTAAAGGCGCGCTCACATTAGCAAGAAAACGCACAACGCAGAACGTTTTCCGCGCGCCGCTTCCCGCACAAGCCGGTTTTTCTCCCGCGGACAGCCTGCTGTGCCGTCCCGCAGAGCGACGGGTCCGGTAGCTATTTTTCCCGTGCCGCTGACGAGAACAGCCAATGGGCGCCGACCGTGAACCGTGACGTCGGTCCCAATTCAGTGACCCCGTCGGCGGAGGCGGAGGCTGCGCGCGGCCCGCCGTCCGGCCGGCCGGCCGGCCGGGCACTCGGCGGCTGCTTTGCCAGCATGGACATGCGACTTGAGACGGTGCAGAAGCGACGGTGCAGAAGCAGCGAACAAACAAGTATAAGTACTTAATAGGGTGGAACTTTGGGCTTGTTGGTGCATCACTTTTGAAAAAGACAGCTCATCAAGACAGGGCGCCCGTCTCGGCTCCGGGAGGTGGATGGTTCGAAGCCCACCGCCGGGCACCCACCGGTAAAAATGGGTACAAGCGTCCCCCGGCCTGGCGCCCGGCTTTCTTTGATGATGTGCGAGCTTCTTGCACAGATTGTATGTCTGGGAGTAGGTTGGGCATTTCATTATAGCCCCTCGATGATCAGGTCGCTACAGTAAAGGAATGGCGAAGGAATAGTGTTATCCACACACACACACACACACACACACACACACACACACACACACACACACACACACACACACACACACACACACACACACACACACACACACACACACACACACACACACACACACACACACACACACACACACACACACACACACACACACACACACACACACACACACACACACACACACACACACACACACACACACACACACACACACACACACACACACACACACACACACACACACACACACACACACACACACACACACACACACACACACACACACACACACACACACACACACACACACACACACACACACACACACACACACACACACACACACACACACACACACACACACACACACACACACACACACACACACACACACACGCGCGCGCGCGCGCGCGCGCAGTGAAAGGGACAGTGACAAAGGGCGCCTAGGGCACCTAGGGCTCTTCTACGCAGGGCAAAATAAGGTGTCTTCACATTTTCCACATGCTTTGACAGGTCCTATAATTGTCAGTTTCGTGAAGAGTTGAAAGCTCTTACCGCTAAAGAAGAGCAGGTGCAGTAAAAAAAAAAAACCGGCGGTAGGAGAAACGTCAAGTTGTCAAACTCCAGAGCGATAATAAAGGAAGTGCTGCCTCAGTGCCTTTATTACTAAAAATTTAACAAAAACAGCTTCAAAATGATTGAAAAGAGCTGATGGTGCCTTCGGGCAGCATATAGACTCACTTAAAAGCTTCGTTCGACGCCCACGGTAGTGAGGAAATGCTGTAAAAATCCAGGCGCGAAAGGCTTCCTTCAGCTGTCGCTTGTCACGTGTGGGCCCACATATACAGTGCACCAAAAAAGAACAAAAAATATTTGTCTAGAGATCATGCTGGCGCTCTTGCTTGTGTACTCAAAGTGACGTGTGGCCGAATAAAGTAGGTCTTCTGGCAAATTTTGTTCTCATACGTGCTGCATGCAAGGCATAGTTTGTAACAACACACTTTAATAGGGTACTTTTCTTATGTCGAAAAAGAACACGAGGGGGTGTCCTGACCAGCCTGTCAAAACTTTACAAGCGTCAAAGGCGTTTCACTAAACTCGCTAAAACAGTGAACGTGCCTGCGAGAAGCTAGCGACCATACGACGGGCAGCAGCTTTCCTGTTCACATAGGACCCGAACTGGGGCAGAAAGCCGATTCAGCGTTATTCGCGTTCACGCGTATATATATATATATATATATATATATATATATATATATATATATATATATATATATATATATATATATATATATATATATATATATATATATATATATATATATATATATATATATATATATATATATATATAGTATTTTCTTCCGGGATGCGCTTCAAACCATTTTATCATGAAATTTATTTTTCACTCATAGCTTCTTGGAGAAAATTTATCCCCCCCCCCCCCCCCCCCGTGAAACTGTGGGAGGGAATGGTTTTCTTTTCTGTCCTTATTTTTCGCGTGTTTTCTTCTGTGAACTTATATAGGCAAGGCGATTTTCTTTATTTTCTACTCCATATAACTACTGTTCACTGTCTCTGCCCACTGGTCGCTGTACGCGAGTGTGATACGAGGGAGTTAATTTTGTGAAATGTATTAAAACAATAATCTAAATATATCGGGGGCAGTGAAAATGCTATAAGAGTTGCAGAGCATCGCTCAGAGACACAGACGCAGACAAGCGGTTGTCTTTGTCTCTCAGCCATTTTATCTTCTGTGTGGCACTTTTCTGTCTGCTTAAGGTATACTATATACACATCGTTAAGAAGCAAGTGAGACCAGCGAGAATCTGCTCGTCCTTAATTACTGCTTTAACGTGCTGCGTCAGTGTTACCCGCTAATATCTGAAGTTTTCGTCGTCAACAGCATTAATGTCCGCACACTCTGCTGAAGGCTCGTCTGTGCTAAAGTGTTGCCGAGCCTGTGCTTCACTGAGAGAATTCCCCCATCTTTTCGCCGCCGCCTCCGAACCACGACGCGGTAGATCGATCACGACCGAATTATTTTCGAGCGTGGTCGTGCAGCGCTGGGCGTACACAACCGCTCATTATCCGTGAAGCCACGAAGAGCCGGCCGGCAGCACCGATGAGGGCTGTGCAAACTTGCACTTGCGATCGTGAGCAATGCGGGAGGGAACACCTTATTAGCATTCAAGCACTCGATATACAGAGACCTAATCTGCATTCATGCGCTATAAACTTGTCCGTCTTTATTAGATGACTGCCGAAGGCCCACAGCAACTATGTGTGCCATCTTTCCTTTACCCATGGCTGGAATTCAAAAGGCGACTTTAGGCTGGATACTTATTGAGGCGTCGTGTCTCATATCGCGGAACGTAAAGGGGACTGCGCGCGTTTTGGGGTTGCATGGGAGATATTGAGTTGAGTTGAGTGGTTGTAAACTACCGGTGGGATTAGCCTTGCAGTTGCTGCCGGCAATTGCTCCACCGTAGTGACACTTAAATAGAAATCACAGAAACACTGTCCGCAAAAACCCAAATAGACACTCCTGAGGTCACCATGTGGAGGCCAAATCCGTGACCTGCAGGCAGGTAAAGTAGAAGAAGGCGAGAAGCATCCCTTCTACTCGACTGGCTCCCGCGCGGGGAAAACAATGTTCTGAAGAGAACTGTGAGGAACTCCTGCCTTCTTGAGGGATCCGAATAACACAGCCCGTTCCGCGTTGTACAAAGTACAGCACAAGAGGTAATGTTCTATGTCACCACACACACCACACGTTGAACACAATGGTGACAACGCTAGGCCAGTCTTATACATCCACGCCGGCGTACGAGCAGATATATTGAGCAGATATTGAGAGAACGTATCGATATTTCGCCACGTTTGCTCTTTCTGGATGCGGGTTATTTTCAGTCTCAAGAAACTTACTCGACAGGCAAACTGCCGCCAGCATCACTATTTTTTGGCGAGTTTTAGCTTGATAGAAGAAACTCGTCACTGAATAACCTGCAGTGTGTGCTTTAAGGGGGAATTATAAATGGGCAATGGTGTCGTGTCCCTTGTTTCGTTGCCCGCGCGGCTGCTCTAAAACAAGGTTTGGCTTTTCCCCAGTTTTTGCAGCCGATGATACTTGCGAGGGGCCTCTCAGCTTCACAGGCAGGACACACATGCCTGAGTATGTCACCACGCTGCGAGTGTAGCCATGAAAGACGAAACAAGTGGCCGTATTTTGTGACAATTCCTTTTCCGATTGTTTCTTTTGTGCGTTAAACGTTGGAAGCTGCCGGTTGTGACATCAGGGTAGATATGTAACGAGCAATATCTTTCGCCGGCTGTGGCATCAAATGCTGCGCTGATCAATGCCACAGGGCCAATGGGCTGATTAATGCCATGGTAGAAAATCTTTACCAACTATGGCCCCAAATACCCCAAATACCCAAATCTTTACCAAATACGGCTGGGTGCGATGTACAGATGTGAGCACACTAGTCAAGAGCGCTCGATCGGTGCTCCGCGAGGAAAGGGAAGCGAAATCTTTGGGCAGGCACTGAGTTTCACAGATAATGGTCGCACTCTGGCCCAGCCAGATAGCCATACCAACCATGCAGGCACAACTATCACCTTGCCCCTATCAAAGAACCCGCCTTAATATTTCATTTAATTTGCTCCGCAACGCACCACTCGAGCGCTTTAGACAAGCGTGCTTGGTATAACGGGAATTAGGTTAATTAACAAAAACATCAGAGGGCCTTTTCGCCACTTGCGAAAAGGCCCATTTGCTCGCGCAACCATATATACGTAGGGTGTTTCAGCTAACTTGTGCAAAGATTAAAAAAAAAAAGAAGCGACAAAGCCCTCTACGAAGGTTCCTCATGCGCAGTGTTGTAGACAGTTGTCTTTATCAGCTAAGCATATTTTTAAACGCTCATTTGCTAACTGATAAATATAAACTCGCTAACTCTCTATCTTCAATTTTAGCGCAAATTTAGTTTTCATGTAAAAGTCTAGTATGTTGAACAGTGCTTATTTTAGTTGTTTTCTTCAAAGTAACTTTGGCGAGGTTCCTTTTCTTCACCTTAAAATAAAGCCCGCAAGATTTAAAAATAGTCACATGACTATGCTCTCGCGTTTCGCGGTATACTAGCACCCTAAAACGCGCCTCGATTGATGGAACTTGGTTGCGCAAAGGTGCGGCGAATAAGCAGGCAACCGGTCACAGCATGGTGCATGCTGCTGCGTTGAGCGCGGGCACTTCGCCTCGTTATAGTATTGTGACGCTGCAGAAGGTGCGCAACCGCAGCAGCCGTTTTAAGGCATAGCACAAATATCTTTTTACGGTCCAACGTTGTCGCGCCTATTCCGTGGCGTCATGATTCTGGGAAAATGAATGTAGCGCTCATCACAGGGCCAGCGCAGTGGCCGATGGCGTGTTCATTCACTGCGGCTTTGCGTAATTGGGTTCTTTCCATAGGGGGCGCGTTTGAGGGGGTTATATCGTTCCCCTAATCGCTATCAGCGTCGTCAAGGCGATTGCGGACGCAATCAGGAGAGGCAACAAACGCATGATTGATTATTTGCGGTTTGTGTATTGTACGTAGTACCTTTGATTGAGTGTGTAGACTATCTGAATTTACTTCTTAGTTTATTGCGCTGGTTCTTATTTTAGGCTGTGCACTCAAGTAACTAGGTTTCTTCACTGTCAACGGGTATACTATTTGTTGCAAGTTCGCTCCAGATACGTTGTCAGCCGCGCCACTAATTTACTAAGAATTCTCCAAAATTCCCTATGTTGATCTCAAGCATCTCTGTCCGAGGAATATCCAACCACCGGCTTGGCAGCATCTTCCCACTCCGAAACAGGCGTCCTGCGGTCGGCGAGATCACTTCAAAGGTCGGCCGTAAGCCTCAGGCCAGCCATTGCTCCCGCCGTGTGTATACGTCAGCCCGCGCATCGAGATGGGAGAGCGCTGGGCCATGCTTTCAAGGCCGTCTGAATTTCGTGCCAAGTGCAAATGACTGGCTGTCGGTGAACGGCCCTTCGTTGGGCGCTATTGGTCGGCAACTGACCCGCTTAGCACGAGGAGCGCGGCGCGGAAAAGTCGGTGCAACGGCTACGCACCATAGCCTTCCGCGATAAAATTGCGAAAGACGAACATGTGCTACATGCGAAGTGCAACTGCTTGTTGACCGCTGGGGGCAAGAGAATCCGGCACGGTCCGTTGCGTTGATCGCGAACATTGCCACTAGTTTTTGAAGAAACGACAGCTAAATGCATAATTACCCACCACGTCATTGAAAGAAAAAAGTCTGCACATACAGATGTATAGTCTGTAGCAATTAAAACAATGCGAAATGGATAGTGTTTATGCGTTTGTTTGTTTTTCGGAACTTGGGCATTGAATTCGCCGCCAGCGGGGCGATTTTTAAAGACGAGACTCCTGTGTATTCGCCAGCAGGAAGTCTCCTGACTGAAAAAAAAAAAAATGGTTGCGTAGGTAAAATGCTAGGGCGCCCGTGTGCTGTGCGATGTCAGTGCACGTTAAAGATACCCAGGTGGTCGAAATTATTCCGGAGCCCTCCACTATGACACCTCTCTCTTCCTTTCTTCTTTCACTCCCTCCTTTATCCCTTCCCTTACGGCTCGATTCAGGTGTCCGACGATATATGAGACAGATACTGCGCCATTTCCTTTCCTCTGAAACTAATTATTATTATTATTATTATTATTATTATTATTATTATTATTATTATTATTATTATTATTATTATTATTATTATTATTATTATTATTATTATTATTATTATTAACGATCTCCGCTGCATGTGCATACACGCGGTGGTGGCCGCCACCGCATACGTTGGGTGTTCTGAGCAAGAATCATCACCCTGTGGTCAAAATATGTCGTAATAAGTTTAGCAGGGACTTATCGAAGAGTGGATACCGAATGGCATTCATTAATAATCACGTACTGTCCCGTACTGTTCCCCTATATTTTACTGTTCAGTGTGTCGACGTGTCTTTACGCATTCTTGTCTGTTTATGGATATCCCTATGTAATAATTTCAAAAACTCGCGCGTAGCAGCCTTCGCGCTCTCCCCGCTTCGTGCAGCCTCTCTGCAAGCATCACGGGAATGGATGTTGCGCGCGAAATTTCTGATAGCATTCTTTGGTGAAGGCGAACTGGTCGTAGGAGGTTTTCAACACGCGGGGTAATGACTATAAGTTCAAGAACCCTGCATCTGAATGTACTGAACTACGCCTTAAGCCCTCCTTTCCTCCGCGCCAAGCATACTTAATGGATATATACAGGGTGTCCCAGCTAACTTTCGCCAAGGTTTAAAAATATGCCGCGGCATTCTAAGACGACGCGACCGAATGCATGTTTCTGGCTATTCTATGGATCAACTCGCACTATTTTTTTTATTGTTCCTAATTGCGTAATTAGTCGAGATTAATAACCAACTTCGCAAGCAAAGAAGCTAGGCGAAAAAGTCCAATGAGAAAGTTGTAGAGCAGTCCACGAAAAGTCCAATTGAACAGTTTCTAACTTTCCATATATTACGTATCGGCTTTTTTTTTTTCGCACTCTGCAAATGCCCGCGAAATACAAAAAGATACCACGTGACATGCCCGCTTGCGCGCCGCGAATGCAGTGCTCCCAAACGGTCCGCGTAGGAACGAACACATCGTTTAGCCCGGTGTGCTGCTGCTTAAAATGGTGACAGGGCTGCGACGCAGGTGCTGGCTGTGCGATTTACGCGAGCGCAAGCGATAAGGACTGTGTCTGCTGGTCGCTATCATCAAGCGCCGCAAGGGAAGCATACTGCTGACGTAAATCACACAACCAGCTGCTGCATAGTTGCCCTGCCACTTTTTAAGCAGCAGCACACCGGGTTGAATGTTCTGTTCGTTCCTACACGGACCGTTTGAGAGCACTGCAGTCGCGGCGCGCAAGCGGGCATGTCACGTGGTATTTTTAAAAATCTGGCGGGCGTCTGCAATGAGCGAAAAAGAGCCGATACGTATAGATGGAAAGTTACAAACTGTTCAATTGGACGTTTCGCGGACCATTCTGCAACTTTCTCAGTGGACTTTTTCGCCTATCTTCATTGCTTGCGAAGTTGGCGTATTATTCTCAATTAATTATGCAATTAAGCACAATACAAAAAATAGTGTGAGTTGCTCCATACAATAGCCAGCAACGTGCATTTGGTCGCGTCGTCTTAGAGTGCCGCGGCATATTTTTAAACCCCGGCTAAAGTTAGCTTGCACATCCTCTATAAACACTTCTAATTAGCTATTTAGCGGGCTATAGGTATAATGGTGCCAACGAAGCTTATCTGTCACCAGTGAAGCCAGCAGTGTATGATTCATTAAAACACTTATGAAAACCGACGCCATTGCGTTGAGACCGTATTGAAAACCAGAACCTTTCTACTTCCTCTCCAGTCAGGCAGTGACTGTGCTGCTGTCGTGTGATGCGCGGAGTTTGTTCTTGTGTTGCGAGCACCGACGAGAAAGAATTTACCAAATTAAGGAGTGATTGCAGCAAGGGGCGGCTAGAGAGTTATGTAAAGCACCAGCATGGGCCGGGGTTTATTTATTTATTACAGATGCCTCGAGGGCCCTTGGATGAGGGCTTTACATGAGGGGATGGGGAAGCGTTGACGCTTTCTGAATCCGAAATAGATAATTTTTTCTAACTTTTGGTGTTTTTTTCGAGCGTATTTTACGTCTTGTTGACCTGAAGGTATGCGTGTGTCGTCAATACAGTGCCGTCAGGTGGTCAAGAAATAGAGTTCAACAAAATAAGGAACAAAATTTTCGGCGCTGTTGAATGTATGCGTGATGTACTATACCACCGCCGTTGATATATAAAGTCAGTCGCACAAGAAGAGCGTAGTGAAATCGGTGATTAACGATAAAAATCAAAATGCGCGCCATAGGGCGCAAAATAGGCGTGCGAAATGCGAAACACTGATAGTGGCGTTCATTACACCGCCAGTGCGTTCAAATAGCCAGGCAATTTGGCTGACAATCAAATGGCCGTGTCAGTAGATATATGCAGAGCACGAGCCAAGCAGGCCCTTGGTGATTAAGATGCAGCGTACGAGTCATTTTCGTGTATCTGATTGCGCTGACTGTGTTGTGAGAATTCACAACGTGTTTCATGCGACATCTTGATTCAGAGGCCAACGCCACTATGATGCTATAGAGTCTCCCCTTCGTTTACATTCCATTGCTGCCGACATACGTAGGAAGACGTGTACCAACGACTTTGTTTATCTGAAAGAGATTCACGAAGATAACTACAAATCTCCGCGTCTGACGACTAAGACGCTGTCGAAAAACAAGTCGCACCCATCTCGCTCGTTTGTCATTGCAGTTGGTTGCGCACGGCTGCGATCTACACGCTAACGGATCTTCCTTACTGAGACGCAAGGACAGCGTTGTCAATTATTGCCCAAGATTGGTCTCACTGTCAACAAGCCAGGAGAGATTCTGAGAACTGCCCGTATTTTTTAGAGCCGGAAATCTTTTATAATCAGCCGATAACCGCTCACAGGCCATTGACAACCAGGGTGACGATATCTGCGGCGAATATTGCGACCGCACCGTGCGCTGACCAGCTACGATATGGCCAACTAGGCGATGGCAGCAGGGCCAGGCAGCGACGGACCGGTCTGACATACGAAGTCCTACGAAAAGCTTCCTGAATCAGAGCCTCGCTCCGAATTATTAGAAAGCAGTGGACGGAAAAAGTATCACTCATTTTCTGCCTGAAAGCTCGTCAGTTTACATGCTGTTTCAGCCCTTAAGCCCGACCGCAGCATATGGAAACAAACGTAATAACGCGAGAGCGTTAAGGGCTCCGTGTAGCAGAAAAGCCGGCGTCGGCGCTGGCGTCGTTGTTATAACGCGAAAACCTCCAGGGAATCAAACAAATTAAGAAGTCAGATAACTTACTTCTAGAGCATTGGAATTCCCCGCAAACGTCCTAGAATGTTGTTCAGATATGCAAAGTAAACAAAATAACTGCAGTGAAAAGTAAATTTAAGCGAAGTAGGTGGGAATCGAACCCAGGACCTTCGATTTGCGAAACGGGCACAATACTTAACGGCTCGCTGATAGGCTCGTCACAAAGGCTTTTTTGACTCAAGCCCAATAAAGGTGGCCGTAGCGGACGCATTGTGGTCTTTGACACACTTAAGTGTCTTAGAGACACGTACTGATGCGTGCATGAGTAATTACGACTACGCTAATTAGTGATTAGGTAATTGAGTAGGCGATGCGAACGAAACACGATAACGCTATCGCGTTTTTCTTTTAAAGGCGGTGCTTAAGCGTTCCCCAAGTTTATGTTTCTCTTTCTTGAGCTGAGATCGAAAAAGAAAACAGTCCGCATTAAAACAGAAAAAAATCACTTTCACCATGCTGCAGCATTTGAGCTCCTGCTAATGCCTGTATTGTGCGTGCGCTCTCACACGAATTAGTACGCGCACAGACGCGCGTACCCAGTGATAGCCCGTCGTTTTTCGCTCACCGCATCACTAAAATCAAAGAGCTGGCCAGTTAGTCGTTAGTGTGACGAGCTGTCAGCGTACTGACATGCTTCAGTGACATGGCTGTCCCCATCCTGTCGTGGTTGATATGGGAGAACGTGACTAATTGAACAGCGCCGGCTGTCCGCACTGCGAGCGCCTGACGCGTGCCGTAAAAAACGTGGTCAAGGTCAAGCGTAGAACTTGCGGTGCCTCAGCGCGACCCACAATTTGAGGGAGACAGGCCGCACGCAGGCACGCTCGCTTGCACGTAAGCTACGCCCCGTCATCAGTCTTTAAAAGCTGTCTAAAGCTACCAGACAAAGCGGCTTCTTGTTTCTCTGTGTGTGTGATGTGTTGTGAAGCTTGTTAGGCTGGGGCTTATTTTTGAGTCTTTTTAGGGCACACCCTAACTACTGATTGTGCGTGTGTGCTCGCGTGTGTTTTTCGAGGCTTCAGACTTTGAGACCGGTCGCTTTGCTTCGCCCGTGATTTTAAGCTAATGACAGTTAATTATCAGATCGCGGACACGGAGGCCACAGGAAAGGGGGAAAAGGGAGGTATTTCATAAAAGGTCAGTCGTCACCAGCTTGTTTATGTCTGTGAAGTGATGAAATCGTCCTTCTGGCAAAAATGGCGGCTGGGATATTCCGTATACCGTGTGTTGAGTTACGTCGCGATGGTTGACGTGTAGGCCAGAAGAGCAACTGACCAGTCTTGAAAGACGCGACACCATGTGTTTCGACACGTCGACACCGTGAGACGTCCGGCTACTTATAGCTCGCTCCCTTGACTGACGAGACATGACTTGAGACTCACAGGATCGACGCATTGGTGGAAAGACGACGCGACACTAAACGTGAAGCCGTTAGTTATTTTAAATACAAAAGGCGCCACGTTGAAGGGCTTCCCCCTCCGACGAGCAAGCTCGGCATCTCACTGCTGAGCTGAGGTGATTAAATGGTTCCCGTTTCGGTGGCTTATTGTACCATGTTCAGTAACATGAGCCCACTTTCATTTCACCTTTCCTTTCCTTTCGACGCCTTCCATTTTCCTTTCTTTTGTTTTTACTTGAAGTGCATGGACCTTTCGTGATTAGCGCAGGAAACACCTTGTTATCGCCTTTTTAATTCCTCGCCACAAGATTTCCGCCGTAACATGCGTTTTATAGTTTGAAAAAAAAAAAGGAGGACCCGCCGCGGTGGCTCAGTGGTTAGAGCGCTCGGCTACTGATCCGGAGTTCCCGGGTTCGAATCCGACCGGGGCGGCTGCGTTTTTATGGAAGCAAAACGCTAAGGCGCCCGTGACGGTGCTGTGCGATGTTAGTGCACGTTAAAGATCCCCAGGTGGTCAAAATTATTCCAGAGGCCTCCACGACGGCACCTCTTTCTTCCTTTCTTCTTTCACTCCCTCCCTTACTCGTTCCCTTACGGCGCGGTTCAAGTGCCCAAAGATATATGAGACAGATACTGTGCCATTTCCTTTCCCCCAAAACCAATTACTATTATTATTACAAAAAAGGCGCATTTGTAGATAGTCAATACTTCTGTTACTTTAGTCCGTTAATAGTTCTGTTAACCACGGCATTGCTCGCTGGGCAATGGTCGTGCCTGGCCTAAATCGCATCTACATCAATGATGTTGATGGAGAAGATAGCCAGATGCACTATAAAATTTTAGTGCAGATGGCCTCATAGGCAGCAGGTTCGGTTACCCGCGTTATGCAGTATCGTTTGGAAGAAGACGAAGACGCAGTCAGCGAAGAAGATGGCTTCCGCAAGGGACAAGAGCTTACTTTAGTAGTGCGCTTTCTTCGCCATAGCATTGTCAGTAGTTGTGTGCATCAGAAGTCAGCTAGAACTTGTTTGAGCGGCCTCGTTAATTAATACTAAATAGCTTACTTTCTAGCTATTACTGTCAGACTCCTCATTTATTGAGAGGATTGTAGCCCACAGTAAACAACACCCATGTCAGTTTTTATATTTTCGAAAGCGCCTTTCTCGTCGCCGCTGCAGCGCAAGGCATTTCGGGGTCGCACACAGGCGAAAACGAAATCGCGCGACCAGAACGAGCGCTAGCCGCGCACACAAGCGTGCGACACACATCGCCGCACCAGTCACGTGGTATGTCCGCTCGCCGCTCCCAGCCGGGCGCTGTGAAAAGAGCACGTGACACCTGCACCGCTGTGCGGGCGCACTAAGGAGGAATCTGAACTCGTCTTTTTACTGCGGGAACTCTTATCTACACGTGCCGGGCATTCTTAGAAACTTCGAATTATTGTCCTGTGCGGCCCTTCGCCCTAATTAAATCGGATTAAACGCCCCGCTCCCGTCTTTTTTTTTAACTCAGCGCGGTAGGTAGGCGGAATCAACCAACGCGTGGAGTGCCTTTCAGCCAGTCCAATGGCGGCTTCGCTTTCGCTTTTATTTTGTTTTTTTTAGGTTTTTTGAATAAACAGTTTCAGTCGCAGACAATATAGCCGCAAATAAAGCCCATGGAAATAAAGATACACGCGGACTCTTTGATTTACGTATCACTCCGCCGATGGCAGAGCGGCAAGCCGCGAGGTGACTGGCTGACTCGTTGGTTGACTGCTCCTACCTACCGCGTTGAGTTAAAAAAAAAATGCGGGAGCCGGGACGTTTAATCCGATTTAATTAGGGAAATCGGCCGCACAGGACAATCATTCCAAGTTTCTAAGAATGCCCGGAACGTGTAGATCCACTGGGACGTTTCACCAAGAAGGCCTCTGTTTTTCCGAGCACATCTCTGAAATATTCCCGCAACCAGCGGTGTCCAAAATTTCCTTCCAATGGGTAGTCCCCAAAGGTTATGTCATGATTTCTCGACTCTGGTTTGATGGAATGCGTTCTTTTTTTTATGAGATGGGGTCATCGTATCGCTTATTTATCTTTTATTTCACTCTCCGCAAACAACTGTACCGCTAGCCTTTTGGCGTTAAGGCGGCGGAAACTTGCCGTTTTGGCAATGCTTGCACAATTGCGGTGGCCCTCCAGGTTGCGCTAGAAGAACAAGTTTGATATCAGTGGGAAGAGCAAAGTATTTTTTTTTTCAGCGGTGTGCGTTGCTAAAACCAACGTATACAACAAAATACCTGGTTTTCTTCCTTTACGAAATCACATTTTCTTGGTTACGGTGAACCTTGGAGAACGAAAGCTAAAAGACTACCCAGCGCAGCTCAGAAACATTTTTTAGACTTAACGAAGTGGACATGATCTACAAATGTACCCTTTATTATAGTTTTTGTCAACTAGACCAGAAGCAATAGGGCCTCTAATATGGATTTTTTTTCTTTTTTTTGTCTGTTTTAGAGCAGTGTTCAAGTAACTAGGCACTGGAGAAAAAGCCGCTCCCGAGATTCGATCCCGATATATATATATATATATATATATATATATATATATATATATATATATATATATATATATATATATATATATATATATATATATATATATATATATATATAGGCAGACAAGACGAACAAAAGGCCGTTTTATGCACTCCGTATTTTGCCTACTAAACTCTTACCGACAACTATTCGTAGTAACAACGCACATACCATTGAAACGTAAATAAAATACAATGTCCTTTCCAATTAGTTAGAACTTGTTTTTCTATAGCGCTAGCGGGAGAGGCGCAGCGATCACGCAAACATTGACAAAAATGGCCAGAGGCCACCGCCAGCGCGGTGCCCGCGCCCTATAAACGCGTGCAATGGGCGGGGATGCAAACAGGCAGCCAATGCATGTGTGCACCATTTATTGTGCAATTAGCACTGGTACTTGAAATACAACCAAAAATAGCTACGCAGGTCTGCCCACTTCAGCCCAAATGCTGGAGGCTCGCTCTAATTTTATGCATCTGAAAAATGGAACAATGAAAACCTAAAGCAGGCTTCAGATTAAAACACCATTATAAGGTCTGTGAATCACATATAAAGTAATAAGCGCAATAGCGTCTGGAAAGCAACACCGGAAGCAATGCATTTCTTGGGCGTTCTTCGAAAAAGTTGGATATTTCCTGGTGTTCACACAGAAAAGTTCTCGCTAAAGGGGGAGACGGCCACCGCTTAAATCCGCCAGTTTTTCAGACCGTTCAGAACAGCGCCAGATGGATCTTTTATTGAGCTGACTTCTGTTTTAAACAATATCTGTACGAGAGGCGACGGCAAATTCCTGTTGCAGTTTAATGAACCGGCAGTTGAGACAATTTGACAGAGATACGAAGGAATGCGCGCGCGCTGAACGAATTAGGTGCTGACAGACTTGTGAACGTCTGCCTTCCTGATCGCGCACATCTCGAGCGTTCAGGCAGTGATCAGGTGAAACGGGGGTCTTGTGTTACCTACGCAGCTTCCCGCCGCTGCGTGGCTCGCAGCTCTGCACACCGTGGCGTTGGCGACCAGCCGGTACGTACCCGACGCGCCAGGTGGGGTCCGGACGGCGGGTGCGGCCGTGAGGAACGTGGGCAGCAGCAGCTACACTGCCACGGGCGTCCTGCACCTGGCGGAGAGCAGTCCTCCGGAGGTCGTGGGCACGAGCCGACGCCGCGCAGCCCCGCGGGGAGGCGCCCTGGAGAGAACCGGCGCAGGCGACTTCGGTGTCAGCTACATCGGCAGTCCTCCGGGCTCTGAGGAGACCGCCGACTGGACGGACCTGGTGGTTACGAAGCTGCGAATGCAGGCCAAGCCGAGCCTCGGATTCGAACCGCGACCCACGAGGCACCGCAGGCCGCCGGCTGCTCCTGCAAGGAGGAGGCCCCTCCACGTGCCTCGGTTCGCCACAGCTGCGGGCGGCGGCTCTGTCGGCCGCTCGGCGAGAGCCAAGTCGCCGCGGTTCACGTACTTGAAGACCGTCTCGTACACAACCTTCCCGTACTACGGGTTCGGCTACGGGCCTTACGGCTTTGGTTACAGTTGGAAGCCCTACAGACCGTGGGGGATGATGTACGGTGCGATGGGGGGATTCTGATGGGTCCAGTCACCCGCTACGCTCTTCACCTCGAGCCTGAGCCCGCGCACTGCTCTGGCAGGCCCACTCGGCCCAACGAGACGTGTGCTACGATGCCGGTGGTCGCCATCACTTGCCGGCTTACGCTAGAGGCGCCCCCTGTATGAATAAACTACTCGAGGTGGACCTAATTTGTCTGATAGCTACGCAATCGGAGGCGATCGGCCTGCAATAATCATACCCGTTCGTTACGGAAGCAGGTTACAGGGGCGTTAGTGTTTACCTCAAAGGCCTCGAGAAACAACTTTTTGTTTTTCTGTCTCTGTTGTGGAGAGCCATTTAATTCTCCCCGTTACCTGCATAGTTATGGAGGGTAGAAGCAGCCAAACACTGCTTGCAATACAAACAAAATGTAATGTTTTATTTCACAGTTTTCCTCGGCATTTCTGATGTATTTCGATAAGAAAATGCGCCTCGTGCACGAAACGATGCTGTCACTCTTCTAATGCTTTATCTCAAGTTACATACATGATCACAAATCATCTGTATTCGGCAAGTTATCGAGTGGTACATTACTCATGTCGGGTATGTCAAGTTTCGACCATGCTTCCACGTGGGTTTCACGGAAAGGTCAAAATGCAACTGCGGATGTTCTGCGTCGCGGGACCATATTCCGCCTAAATTTAAATTCTTCGACGATGTGAGCTGAGCGTTTAAACGCAAGTAACCGGCGCAGCTCAGTTAAAGACGCCTCGCAGGTTCTAACGACGCGGCCGCATTCGTTTTTCGCGGCGGTTCCCTTCACTTTGCGGCCGTGCATTTGTACTCGAGAAGTGGTGGCGAATAACGGCTGATATGAGCCTGAATACTAATGTACGCCAACATGCTCACTATTCGCTCGCTTGCGACGAGAAATTGTGACCTCGTTTACGAATGCATCGGGCTGCATATGCTTTCGGAGACTGGCGGTTTGCCCGTTCGTTTTTACTAGGACAAATAGCAGCCGTGTCAGCTGTGGCATGCAGGAAAACGGCTCAGAAAGAAAGGAAAAAAAAACAATTCCGGTTACCCGAAGGGAGGAACGCGAGAAAAGAGAAAGCTGTTGAAATGGCAGCGCGGCCAATCGTATACTTGATGCAACAAGCAGCGACTATAAAATCAATCTCAAAGGATACGGGCGTTTTACGCTTACCGTGTCGCTTTGCGAGACGCTGACGATTTGCAAGAGCGTCCTCTTCGAGGTTGGGACTGCTTAAAGGAGTAGGCACAAACTTTGAAACGCGAACAAACGCTATGATTTGTTTCATGGGCGTAAGAAGCTGTCTTCCAGCAAGTTTCAGTCTTAGCCGTTCAGTGGATCGTAATTTAATGGTTTTAACGTTGTCCGAGGAGCCAATTAAAAAATTTCTACCCCCATCGAGTGACGTCAAGGTTCACTTGCCCCAATTGTTGTGCACGCGGTTGTTCACAGGAACAACCAATGCATGCAGGCGACGCCTACGAAAGCGGTAGTCCAGGCGGGCCGGTCGGCCGCGACGTCAAGGTGCACTCCAGCGCTGGCGCAGACCGAGAACGAAACTCACGTCCAGCTTTCTAGGGCAAAAATTTTGAAACTTTGCAAATTGTAAGACACTGTTGCTTCGAAGGCAATGGTCCATTATTCTGATGTGTAGCAAGATCTCTCTCTTAAAGTGTTTCCATCGATCGCGTCGAGCAGTTAAGACTTCCATAAAAAACCAGTGGGGAACGCTTTAGACGGTAGAAAAACCTGAATAGAAAAAAAAAAATACAAGACCGCCTGCCATCGAGTGATCTGCGGATATATTGATTGTTATTGTGAAAAATTTCATGATATGACAAAATTGTGTTCATAAACGGTTTCCCGCTCAAAAATACTTTTGACCAGAATTGCTGGGCATGGCCTGTACAAAATCATTTGTAATTAATGATTAACGCTGTGTACTGGAGTTTTGAGCTTATTTTCATGATCATTAGGCCCGTAGGCCTCTGTCAAGGCAAAAAAAAAGTGGCACTTACAAACTTTGTACCCCTTTAAGGCTTCCTTCAAGAGGTCTTCCAGCGAACATGCAGTGTTGGGAGAATTGTTAGCGCACGTCGCAAATCGAGCAACGCTCACTACGGAAGAAACTATCTCACGGTACGCAGGATATGAAATGTCATTGTCAAAACTGAAGCACGGCGTTGCGCAAGCTCAAAACTGCTGTGGGGTCGTTAATAATAATAATAATAATTGGTTTTTTGGGGAAAGGAAATGGCGCAGTATCTGTCTCATATATCGTCGGACACCTGAACCGCGCCGTGAAGGAAGGGATAAAGGAGGGAGTGAAAGAAGAAAGGAAGAATTGGAGGTGCCGTAGTGGAGGGCTCCGGAATAATTTCGACCACCTGGGGATCTTTAACGCGCACTGACATCGCACAGCACACGGGCGCCTTAGCGTTTTTCCTCCATAAAAACGCAGCCGCCGCGGTCGGGTTCGGGTGAAATCATTTTCTGCAGGCGACTGTGCAGAGAGCTATAGGAGAGTGAGGAGGATCGCCCCACCGCACAGCGAAACGAGAGCTCCCGTCTCGCGCGTCATGACTGCTGCAAGCACGAAGCGAACAATGGGCGGGAGGAATGCCTTAGTCCGTTATGCAACGTCGCGACGAGGAGAAATGTCTTTCTCTGAACCCAGAAGAAAAGTCTTCTTGTCGAAACGTTGGCTAACGGACTGAGCCTACCCTCCCATCTTTCGTTCATTTCGTGCTGTTTGAGATTCTGTCTTTGCAGTGGCTGCTAGGGGGAACGAATGCTCACCAGACTGTAAAAAAAAAAAAAAATACAAGAGAAGTGATTTGTAGACATGCAGTTAGTGACATCGTGACTTTTACAAGCCGCCAATCATTTCAAACGTTTTGCCGAGCATCGCTATAACGCCTACAAGAGGCATGACGTAGACAGCTCGCGGGAGCTTGTTGCACGGACCTCCTTTGCGTACTTGCAGCACAAAAAAATTATGGGACACTTCAACTCCGCCGTTAACGGTATGACGCGATAGCTTTTATTGGGCCCCGTCGGCGACTACACTTGTCTCATTTACATATTACCCGATCTAGTGCTGCACTAATCTTACCAGATCACATGACACACCAATGTCTCGTGACACAAGCATACAGTCGTTCGCGTATACTCACCTCTGACCGACTTACACTTTGCTAAATCGCTGCTCTCTTAATTACTGCCTCTCTAATAACACACATACTCATTACCATGCAGTCATAAGCTACCACATTATGTGAAAGACCGCACGGCGTACATATAAAACACCGCTTTAACCAAGCCGTACGAACGTGCCTTCCTGAATAGGGGTAGCATGTCTGACTCGCATTCCAATGTTCAGGGGTTAAATTCCCCACTAATCGCCCCAGTGTTTATTCAGCTGTATTGGTTCACTTTATATGATTGCACGTCGTAATGACGTTTGTGTCATGTTGCGACCTTGTAATCGCAATTTAGGTGGTGTTTTAATCACTTTTAAATTCCGCCGCTGCACTTGTTATGTCAAACATTTTAGACCAATCCGGTGTTCAGCGGCCCGACGTCGCTTTTCCCGCTGAACGGGGGAGCCTTAAAGGTGGCGCTTTAAAATTTCGCGGCGCTTTTGTAACTCAGAAACGGCATCCACGAAACTCTTCTTAGATACCATCGGTTTGGGATTGGCGGGGGCGCCCTTATCGTTTCCTATCGCGTGACTGGGCTGCAGAGTGATCGTCCATCGTGACAGACCATGGAGCGCTTCTGTGGCAGCCAAATTCGCTGCACTCTTACGTGAGACAAGTTTGGCGAACACGTGCGCGCATCTTCTACGAAGCAGCGCAGAGCTGCGTAGAAAAGCCGCATAGGGCTGCATCTACCTTAGTGCGTGCCTGCGCACAGTTTCCCAAAGATCAATTCAGCGCTTGGAGAAAAACGGGGGTTGGGCATTTCCGCTAGTTCTGGTAGGAGCTTGAAACGACTTCCCCTTCCCTTTTATCTTTCGAACACACGCATCGAAGCCGTTATGGGCTTCACTAATAGCAGGACGCACAGCTCGGTTCTGACCGGTATACCCGGCCTTGAAGGTATAAGTGGAAACGAGGAAGGCTGACCGCTCAGCAGCCGCGACCTACTCCCTCGTTCCGAGAAGTTATCTCAAGTATTCCACGAGGGACATGTACCCGACGCCCAGCAATGTATTCGGCAGCAGCTACGAGAAAGTAACGGAGGCGGGAGAAAATGAAGCGTGCTGTTCCCGTGTTAAGCTGGTCCTACCATCCTCTTTTCCGCAATCGTGGAACGTGGAATCAGATCGCATTCTGCGCGACGCCTCGATATCGCCTTCATCGGCTGCTTTTTTTTTCTTCATTTTTTTGAGAAGTCGAGTCAGGATAGATCTCTTTCTAGACCACACCTTCTACGTACACTTTTTCATGTGCTAGTGCGGAGAATATCTTGATTTTCTTGAAAATTGAGCCAGAAGTGATGCTGAAATGAAATGGAGCGTACAAGGGTGTGTAGCTGAAATAAACGGGGATATTTGTACTTAATTCGCTTATTGGCCACACGGCAGGCCACAGCTTCTGATTTTCGCGAACATAAATGCCTACATCTATGCGGTGTTTTTTCCGAACTAAGCATCGAGGCGCGTTCTACGTTAATGATGTCGCTCGCGGGGTCGCACTACACAATGAAGTCTATACAGTCCGAGTGACACTCTCATGGCCGTAGTTTCCATGAAAAGAGCCAGTGTTTCGTGTCTTGTGAAGTTAAATTAAGGGAACCTTCATTCGCACTGCCGCCAAATCTTCGCTTTCATCTGTGGCCGCCAACGTAAGCGCAGCAGCTGGCGCGGAGTGTCGCCTGTCGGTTCCAAATCGTTCGGAGTGGCAAAAGCGCGGGCTCACTGTTGAGTGTTGCCTGAGGGCGCGTTTGCCTGGAAGGCGTGTTCAAGGCCATTGGCCTTCAAGGCAAGGTTTCATGCGGCTAGAGTAGCAAAAAAAAAAGAGTAGGAAAGAGGTCAGCAGCTCCGCTGGCGCGTCATTGGCGCCCCGTGAGAACGCTCCTGGTGACACGCTTCGGCAGGACGCGAATTTGTGCCTTGACGAGTCGAAGCGGCACTCCTCGCCCGGCCCCCACGCGCTGCCTTTGGGACCCATTGGCACGGGCGCGGTGGAATCGCGGCTGGCACCGTCAGCGCCCCTGCGGACTGTTGCGGAGAAGCGTTCTCTATGGCTAATGGTAGCTCGGACAGAATGCGAGCGAGTTCAACGCAGCTATCGCGCGTACGTGTGTCGACAGCGCTGCAGTAATCTAGTGCCAAGGCACACGTGACGTCAGGAAAACGCGGTTGCTTTAGCTGGTGCTCCTGTTCAGCTGCACCCGATCACTGAACTGGTGAGGACACGCTGCAAACACGGTGTGCGCCGGTCAAAATTATTCCCACAGCCCTCTCCCGCTCGCTCTCCCTGTGACACCTATGCGGCGGAGCGAGGCGCAGCAGCGGCCTGAAAAGCTGCGTCGTAGAGCTTCCTTCCTCTCAGTGGAGGGAACCTTGAAACTGCAAATGCCCTACGAACTGCAACATGCACTGAAGCACTCAAGGTAAGGGAAATGCTCGAAAAGTCTGCTGTGCGCCAAAAGAGCCGCTTAATGCCGCAAATTAAAGCAACCTAAATTCCTATTTACTAACGATGTTGTGGACGCAGACACTACACATAACAAGACAGAACACCCACTAGACTTAGAGCAACTTGGCCAACCTAATGCGTTAAGAGTGGAAGTCGAGCGGGTGACCTGTCTTGTTAGTGCCTGCGCGCCTGCAAGTTCGCTAGGAAATATGAATTTAGGAAGCCATTACCAACTCTCCCAAAGTAATGCGTTAACAAATTGAAGCATCATTTCTGCCTCGCGAAAAAGAAAACAGGAAAAGAAGACGCTTTGCGAAGAACGCAGCGCTAAAAGGGACGCGAAACATGAATATGTAGCTAAACGAGTGCGGGCATAGCAAGCTTCCTACTGTCGCGGGCTGGGCAACATTATTTTCTTTTTTTTTCTCTTCCCACACTAATATATGTCTCTGGCTGCATCATGTTGGCGAAGTAAAGAGCGATTTGAAGCCCAAGCTTTTGGTTGGGCGTATCGCTTTGGCAGCAACACACATCCCACTTCTGGCAGCCACAGAGCTATTTACTTGCAGTGTATAGTTTGTAAATAAACTCGACCGCAACCGTGGCCTCGAGCAATAAAAAAAAAAACGTGGCCTCAAGGCAGAGCACCCGCCACCGCTTCGGGAGGTGGTGGGTTCAAATCCCGCTGCCGACCTAGTACTTACCGGTTTGTTCAAATGGGTACCCGCCGTGACCCGCCCTGGTGCTTGGCTTTCCTGGCGCATGGCTTGGGTAAGGAGCCTGCGCCTCCAAATACCGCCGTGCTGGGCTCAAAATGTTAAGGAACTCGACGCAATAAAACTCGATGCTTGCGGCAGCATTGTCTTAGCGGTATACGTGAGCGGCTTGAATATCAGTCTCCAGCACTGCATCAACAAAGAATAATTCTGAGATACTCAGCCTACGCACGTGCGCTTTCTGGAACAAGAATCGCGGATCTTTTACTTATTATCGCCTTCATTCTCTTTTATTCTAATGAGAATCTTCATATTCTGCCGTTCAGAAGAAATTAACATTTTCAATCAGCAGTCACAGCTTTTCGCACCTTTCCGAGTTGCTTTCATTATTCACGAAACGGATACGCACAAACATGCACGCGATTAATTGGGATGATGCACTAATGTATTTTAACTGATGCTGCTATTTCCGTCCGTTTTTTTTACATTAAATTTGAGAACAAACTAACTGAGACTGGACGCACCAGATCCACATCGCGCAGTTACTGATCTCAACAAAGTTCTGTTTTTGCTCTTGCTGCTACTGCCCCTGAATGCCCCTGCAATTTGCACTTCCATTCCGCATTAATTTCTCATCCACCGGAGTCGTCTTCTATTTTGCCAGCAAAATAAAACGAAGGGCGGATGTGCCAGCGCACGCTACGGGCTGCCGATGTTGTACGATGAATCTGAAAACGCCGACGGAGTCGCTGTGCTCCGTACGGAGTCCATAGCAGCGCGGAAAGAGAGAATTCGTCAGCGGGCACGGTTTGCAGGTGCAGCGCTTCCGTCAACATTTCGCTCGTGCATTTGGAATGAAACGCGCGAATAGGCGAGCGAGATAGTGTATTCAAAACGCAGCCGCTGACTGCAGCCTGCTTCCTAACAGAGTCTTACAAACGGCGTTCACACGCACGCGGGGTGCAAATGAGGGGCGGCCGAGCGAGTCAACGCGAGGCCCACGAGCGCGTCGTAGCCGTGGCGCTCCTCCGCTCGGCGCAGATATCGCCGCTGTCCCGAGACACGAACACAAAAGGAGAGGGGCTGCTGGAGGGAGTCCGTTAAGCGGCCTCACCCGGTTATGCGCACTTACCCAAGCGCACGCACTGCGCATGAAAATTAGAAGGGGGGATAACCCCCGCCTTGGCGGTGGCCGCTGTGCGCTGCTGCATACGCGTGCGGCTATCCAGCGGTGAACTGGGCCAGCGTCTCGCGCGGGGACAATTTGTTAGCGTGTGAGCGAGCGAGCTCAGAGATCATGTCGCACTCTCATTCGAATGCCCGGAGCATGAGTTCACCCGCGCGAGCCGAGCGGCAGCGCCATAGCAACGGACCGCATGCTACGCCCCAGATAAAAGATGGCTCGACACTTCCCGCCTGGTGTAGGGATTTTCCACAGTGCGGGCTACGAGTTTCCTGTTAAGCTCCGCCACTTTCCGCCCGCTTCCAGGGCGAACAAGCGAGAGCTGGAGCTGTATCGCGCCCCACACTCCAGTGCGCACGCGTTCCAAGGCTCACCTGAGTCACGTGACGCACGGTAGCACCCACCCTTTTATATCCCTCATGGTTTAGGCTACGTTGTATTTGTGCTGTAGGTGTCAGTTTTCTGTGACGGTCTAACGACACCAGCGGAGAAAATCCGTCATTCGGATATCGCAGTAATAAGTCGTCGCCTGCGAGAGGAGGTTCGGCAACCTAACTGGTTTGTTTCCGGCATAGTGAGATGAAAGGAAACTGAAGATGACACGTATAGTATGTAAACACCGCAAGCTGTCGGGAGCCATATGTGCGCCGCTGTTTTTCACATTTTTTTTTTAAATTCGCGGCTCCTTTATGAGTGCGAGCAACTGAAAATTCGTAGTACAGTACTCCGCGCTGTCCTGATTCCAATTAATTTATGTGAACGCAGCCTGAACAGCCATGTGCAGTTCGTTTTAAAGCATGCAGGTACACCGTGGTCGTGCGTATGTAAAAAAGAACATAAAGGCGGAAGTAAAAAAGAAACGCGCTGCTACGCTGTAGGCAGCGAAACAAATCGCGAGCACGAGTGGTAAATTTGTCCTTCAAGTACCAGTGATCCAGTCTGCAAACTGAACGACACCGTCCAAGCCTGCTCATTTGCGTGGCGCTTACCTCGACTGGCTGCGCAGTCTTGGTCGTCGTGATTGGACGGCTTTCGACCTTGTGTTTCTTCTCCGGCTGCTACTTACTTCACGGCCACCGAGGAATCTGCCATCATTTCTCTTGTCCGCTTAACCGCTTGTTTGCTTGCCTAATCTTTGCGTGCTTAGTTTTTCATCGCAGCCTGATGCTTGATTTAGTTTGGCTTATCGGATTTAACGCCTCAGAGCCACTCAGGCTATGAGGGACGCCGTAGTGGATAGCTCCGGATAATTTCGACCACCTGGAGTTCTTTAACGTGCACTGCCATCGCACAGCACACGGACCGCAAGCATTTCGCCTCCATCGAAATGCGACCACCACGACCGGGATCCAACCCGAGTCCTTCGGGTCAGTAGCCAAGCACCATAACCACCAAGCCACCGCGGCGGCTACGGTTTGATGCAACGGAGACGTTACGACTGCAAAAACAAAACAAAAAAACATGCGTCCATATTTCATTCCTTCTCTCTGCAAGCAATGTTTGCCCTTTGCTCTTTTAAGATCACCACTGAAGAAATTTTTGCTTTTAGTTTATTCCCCCATCCAGTGTCTTCTTAATCAATTAGGTGCAAGGCAGACATGAAATCAATCAACTAACCAGTCAATTAAATAATTAATCAGTCGATCGATCGATCGATCGATAGATCACAACTCAGGGCATCTCCCACCTGGCGATTAACCTGGAGAATACGCCAGTTGAAATGATTCATGAAATTATGGCTGATAAAGCCACAAATACTGCCTGAGATCGTGTAGGGTCTTGAGTAAAAAATTTGGCGCTTACTGAGAGAATTCACGAATGCTGGATGGTCATCATCGACGCTAGCGGAGTGACAAGCAGTGCGTTATTTTTGTAATTACTGGGTATATCATGGGACGCTTTCGGGTGGCTCTGATTAGAAATGAGAGAGAACGGCAGTACGTTTCTCATGAGTGAATTGCACTCATGCTGTTGCTCTTTCTCAAGTGCGTGAGTAGTACTCGTAGTTGGCTTTTATAGTGGTACATTTATTTTAATACGTAATTCTATATATATTTTGATGTCATTGTCATGAGTCAATGCTTCTTTGCACTTTAAAGGAGACGGACGCTAGGAAACAACCAAAGTAAATACCTCACTAAGAAACCGAGGTTTTGTTACTTTAAATGACGAAGAACACTCCGACGAAATTAGATTGAGATCTGTGACGCCATTGGAGTGAACAATGTATTAATTTTGCAAAGGAAGCGCAAACTTTGACGGAACGACACACCCTCCCCCATTCCTACAAAAGTTTTCCCGCCTGAAAAATAAAACAGTTGAAAGTAAGCGCTAGTTTTGTTTCGTCGTTCTGTTCATCGTCCCTTTGTCGTTCCGTCAAAGTTTGCGCTTTCATTGCAAAAATGCTATACCAACTAGCCCAAGTCGTCGGTTTAGGTATTATTTGTCATGCCAGTAACGTTTGTTGATATTAGCACACACGCTTCAAATCTTACAACTACGGTTCCGGCTTAAACAACGTAAATAAGCTTCTTTTTTTTTTCTCCTGACCGTCACACGATTTAACCAATCTGTTCCTAACGAATGCTTCATCACTGCTAACGGTTAAAAAATACGGCATGCGGTAACCTTTAAAAAGAGTTAACGCTTCACGTGGTACACGTCTTCATTATGGCTACATTCCGGCTGAAGCTGGTTGCTACCTTCGCAGGACTTTATGTAACCAGATAATTTCTCTATTTAAACACATAACCTCCAGATATATTAAAGGGCGGATCCACATTCTCTCTGCGCCGTTACGTTCACAAAAGTAGAATAATGGGCCAGTCGGCACCACACGCTGAACCGACGACACAGCTTGTTGACGACGACAAATGCACAAACACGGTGCATGCACATGTATACTAACCTTGACGGCATCATCGTCCACGAATGGAGTGATAAAGGCATGCCGCCTTTAGTCCAGAGTACCCGTTAAGCGACTGACTAGCGGCTCTCTGGGATCCACAGAAAAGGAGAGAAAAAAAAACGAAAATGAAACACAATATGCCGGAGATCAGTGACCGTTCTCCAATTCTTAATTAGCATTTCAATGCGGCCCTGTAGGGAGGACGCCCGCAGCGCGGAGCTTCCAGGTTATGCGCGGCGCGCGCGCTTTACAAGGGCAGGTTTTGTCCGCCTTCGTCTTTTTACCCACGCCGCTATACGTCGCGCTCGCGTAGGAGGCGCCTCGCCACGGCGTTCGGTTCCTGTCTTCGCCTTCCTGGGTTGAAGGCAAAAAATTGGGTCAGGCGACGAGCGGCGGGGCAGCAGCTTCGGGGAAAGCGAAAGTGAAGCGCGCGGCGAAGAAAGGCGGCGCCGGGCTTCGTGTCTTCCCCGTGCACAGAAGAAATCTGTTCCCCGAGAAAGAAGAGCAAGGCGAGCCACGGCCGCGCGAAGAATGCGCATTTAAAACGCGAAGACGACGGGAAGCGCGCCCGGGCCGCGATGATGCTTTCAGAGCCCTGGGAATCTCTCACGCAACGGCGCGTCCCGAGGTCGTTCCAAGTCGCTGCAAGTTGGCGAAGGCAGTTCGTGCTAACGACGCTGCGCAAATGTTAGCGTTGAACCATTTGCAGCCTTTGTTCGGCTCACGCGCTGACACAGAGGAGGACAACGCCTCCGCACTGTGTGCCGATCCATAACTGCTAACGATTGATCGTAACGATTTACCGCGTAATACACGATGGTTTCAGCTTAAAATAGATGTTTCATGGCTGGTACTTTCACAGGGATGATTCGTCTTCCGGGTTGTGTACGTATACTCTAGAATGTAGAGGGTGGAGGGGCTGATTTTGGAGCATTAGCTTGAATTGAGGGCCTCTGCTTTTTTTTTTTCGCTCCATAATTTCAGTGAAACTGCAGAAATTTCCACGATTCCGTCAGTGCATTTCCCACAAAGAAGCAACACGTAAGCTGATACCTTGTACTTAAGCATGGTTAATAAAAGCAAAATAAAAGCTAACAGCCTCACCGCTTGCAAGAAAGCCATCCTATGGGACTATAAGGCCGAGTCCCTCAGGATTTTACAGATAAATATTCGAGATTCTCCACGAAAATGGCGTCTGGACCAGCATACGTGATCGCCCACGTAGCCATCTATTAAGACAGTCCGTAAGTGCCGTCACTGAGTGCCGCATGCAACGACAGTAAATGCAGGCTGTAGCTCGTGACTATACTATTAGAGTAAGCTTACGGACTGTGCTGGTAAAAGCAATAAGAAATCAGGTGAGTGAACCACTAGTACAATGATCTTCCAAACTGCTCTGTGATCCGAGGCCGATCGGTTTGGCTCCTATTACACAACGTGCATTACGTCGTTTTACAGACCTATTGTAGACGTTTTGTAGCCCGGGTAATTAAACAATCGCCAGGGCGTTTTTGTCGGTCCGCCGGTCGGTAATCACTGCCAGAGTACGAGAAAGAATGACAGACAGACATTTATAGCATAAAATAAAGTTTCAGATGTATAGTCTACGCCGCATCACAAGGGATATCCGGGAACAGAGACCAGGCCACTATTTGGAGATGTATGTAAAGAGTTTTCTGTGTGACTTGTAGGTCGGGGTCCTGGTGCGTCGACCACGAAGATATTTCCGCAACATCGATAAGAGGGTTAGGAAGCGAGCGCACCTCCATTGCATAAGGGCAACGTGAGGTAAGTGCAGAGAGGGAGACAACGGAGAGCGCCAGGAACAAGCGAAGAGCAGGTGCATCGCGGGTGTCGTGCACAAAGGCAGAGGTTCATATCCGTTTCTGGCGCGAATAAAAAAATACGAGGAAGCATTTTTTTTAATTTCGCGAGAAAATGTCACAGTCAGTAACCACAACACATTTCAATGATCAGAATCGATTTTATTTGCTGCTCAAAAAGGTTAGGTCGCATGCGCATTTGTGGACACTGTGTCCACTGGCAACCTTACAACTCTGGTAATCTATCAGTTTTCATGTTTAAAGAAATCAGTGCCCCCACTGCAGGGATCACAGTTTACTACGAAATTCTTGATCGCAGGGCCTTCGCAGTCGACAAAGAAAGACTTCTTGCAGCGAACTCAGGACGTTGAAATGCGTCCGTTGTTCCAGCACAGTTAGGCAAATTTAGTGGAGATGTGTTTTGGGCATTCGTTGAGCCCATCATATCTATCGAAGTTTGTGGGCAATGGCGTAGAGTTGTGGGTTTTCCGAAAGCAGCTCGGCCATCCTCCTTGGCGCCGAGCTGCTCACTGTTTTTGATCGTGACTAGACAGCGGCATATGTCTGAATGAAATGGTATGCTATTTTTCAATATCTTTTTAGAGTTGCCCTCTCCATCTGCGCCGCGAATGCGCTCAATCCAGGCTTTAAAAATGACAAGGTCACGTAGTGCGCCCGAGATCACGCGGATTGGCCACTTCTTCCTTCTAGCTGCCCAGCAGAGCACACAAGGACATTAAAATATTCACTTTGTCCGCGCCCCCATGAAACTGTTGCACATAATTGGGTAGTGACTTCCAGGCAATTTCGACATGACATTTCTGCGACTCGCTCAACCTCTTCACCTTGCACGCGTTCCCAAAACACCTACAGCCGTTCATAAGCATGTTAGCAAAAATTCGTCTGTTGAGGATGTGGCGTATTTTTTGTTAGAGCGTGAGGGATTTTGAAGACTTAATACACACAAAACGCGCGCTTCGGATCACTGCACGGGGCATAAGTCGCGTAACTAAACTGCATATGTTCACCTAGAATGTGGGCATTCAGGCGCGTTATTCGCATCTGTCTACGCATCAATTTTCCCCTTAATTACGCCAGTCTAGATGACCTACGCCAATTGAACTCACGCCAACAAAAAATTAACACTTATATTAATTAGCGGCAATAATTTTCTCCACTGTTGAAAGAGACAGCAAAAACAACTTTTTACGAGTACTGACCTGCAGACCCGTAGAACGCGCAGGCATTCATCTTAATCGAATGTTCGTGCTGACGCTTCTCATTCCTAAAGTGAGATTTCTTTAGTAGTCCGCTTTCGATGCGTATGCAAATGTCCACGGAGGGCCGCAATGCACCAAACGGCATTTTAGAAGCGCCGAGAGTTGCTAGAAGTTTGCATGCAGAAGTGTGCACACCGCCGCTGAAGGGGATGTTGAAGGTGCGGAGCACCCAAGCAAGACTTCGTGAGATAATTCTGTTACCAATTACACAAATACTGTGCATACATCCGCTGGAAACGTGGAACCCCCCTCCCCTCCCTCTTTGCGCAAAAGAGCAGACGTTTCAGAGTGTGTGCACATCTGCATTTTCTTGGGCTCTTTGCGCTGTTTCCGTGCGTACACGCTCCCCACCCCTTCCCTTCCCCTCTTGATTTTCGTCTCCCTTTCGTGCAACCTATCTAAAGACGTGTTTCGTGCAGATACACCTGTACCCATATTGACACCCAGTTCATTTATGGCAATTCCACTCCGGTATCTAAATATTGAGTTACAGTAAGGCTGAACTGTGTTCATAGAAAAGACGTTGCCACTTTTGAAGCCTTGCAGACAGGACCATGGATGAATATTTCTCAGGAGACCGAATGGGTCGATTAGTTCTGTTCAAAACAGTGTTGCCTGCCATAAAAAATACTGCTGGCGCTTTAGCAATGCTAAGCACGAAACATTATGCGAAAGCACAGTTTTTTGCATGTGCACACTACCGCCACGTACCTGAAAGCGCGATTGAGGTTGTTTTGTTGTTGCCTCTGAAGCGATGGCACATACTCAAGGTGGGGGATTGGCCAGGGTTAGGTGCAGATCCGAACAGGAGAAAAATTTATCCAGACTTATCTCAAGCGGCTCATAAATAAATGTTGAGGAATCTGGGAAAACGAATAATGAATTCTGAGAGATTTTGAGGATATTGGAATTAAAATCGAGAAAACAAAGAGGTGAGGGTTGAAATAAATAAATTAAAAAGTAATCGAAACGGTTTTATTGAAAAGGATGCATAGGTAAGATGTACATAAACTGATTATTACAGAAGGAGGTCCCAAAGTGGAAACTGTCAGGGGGACCTCCTGTAATTAATTGCACATTTGAAATAGGACAAACATACGGCAGATAGCAATTACATAGCGGAAAACAGGTGCAATGGAAACTAAGATCTGAACTAAAAGTTTACGCATGCTAAATTTTAAAAACACGTTTTGCAAACACAAAAAGAGAACATATAGAACAAGCACTCAGGCAATAGAAGTCGTACACAATACCAACAGGTTTCATTGGCGTGGCAATTGAAGGCGATTATGCAGTACATAGTTTTGCAGGTTTTTATGAAATTGTGCTTCGGTGCGGAATGATTTAATGATTGCGGGTAGCGAGTTCCAGACAGTGATTGCTGAAAATAAAGCGGACTGTTTGCCATAATTAGTTTTGACTTTCGGAAGCAAAAGATTATGTAGTTCATCGAATCTAGTATTATTATTAAACATAAATGAATAAATATCGAGAGAAAAATAAAGGGAAAGAAGAGTTAGCATAAAAATTTCCCGGTCTCGGTAGCATATCTGTGAAGAAGCTCAAACACCAGCTCCATAGGGCACGCCCTTTTACAGTTGCACCGAAGGAGAGGAGGTCGGGAGGAATAAACGGCAGCCCTAATCGAGCGAGGGGAATTTACAAATACTTAATTCTCTGCCGTGCAAAAACGCCGGCACGACAGGATGAAATAGCCTAAGGATTCAACGTCCCCGCATGCGCGTCTTCAATTTTTTCAGCGTCAGTGCTAATTTCCCCAATGTACGCTGGCGGCCTATGCTCCAGTGCCGCGTTTCTGCATAATAATTGGTTTTGGGGGGAAAGGAAATGGCGCAGTATCTGTCTCATATATCGTTGGACACCTGAACCGCGCCGTAAGGGAAGGGATAAAGGAGGGAGTGAAAGAAGAAAGGAAGGAAGAGGTGCCGTAGTGGAGGGCTTCGGAATAATTTCGTCCACCTGGGGATCTTTAACGTGCACTGACATCGCACAGCACACGGGCGCCTTAGCGTTTTTCCTCCATAAAAACGCAGCCGCCGCGGTCGGGTTCGAACCCGGGAACTCCGGATCAGTAGTCGAGCGCCCTAACCACTGCGCCACCGCGGCGGGTAACGCGTTTCTGCAGCAATGTTGCCAACGCCAACGCGTATTGTTGTAGTGCCGTGTTTCGGCCACAACGTTGTCCACGCCAGCGCATGCAGCGCACATTTCTCTGTCATTACTGCCGCATAGCTCAAAGCGCGAATATTAGTTTGTTATTAGTATTAGTGGATGAAGAAGATAATGTGTAATGCGCAGCGCGATAGTGGGCTACAGCTTAACACGAGATGTGTTCGGCTGCGGCGATAGCCTCTACATCAAAACATTATCGTGAAGAAGAGTTTTTGTGTAGATGTCACTTTAGACGAATGATGCTCCAACTCAGGGACATTTATGATTATACACCGAAGCCCTCCCTGTTAATACGTGGCTCCATAGGAAGAACATTTTTGTACAATCTGTTAACAGTCGTATGTGCAATGTACGTGAAACCATTCAACGCTGTTTTATCAACTGCAAGGATGCGATTTTGTTTTGGGATGTGCTGCGAAGAACGCTAAAGAAGGACTTTTTTTTTTAATTCCTACAGTGTACGTTACCTTGTGGCCACTCAACCTGATTACGGACCCTATGACGTGTTTTTTTCACACCGGACTTCATAGCCCATGGAAAATGCGCATATTAGACCGCAACGCTGAGCCTCTTGTTTCACCCAGATGTCATTTTAGCCGAATGCTGCTCCACCTCAGGGACATTTATGATGAAAGAGACTTTCTACCGGACTGGTTTCCGCTGTTGATACGGTGTATATCGTAGCCGCCATTTCAGTCGTGATGTCTTCTGTCAAGCTGGTTGGAGTGCAGCCATTAGCTGAGGTATTTGTAAATAATCTGTATATATAGCCCATTCTGTAGGTACATAATCTCGTATAGTAAATACGATGTTGGAAAAAAAAAACAGCCTAAGCCCTTTTCATGACTGCGTCGTGCCCATTGTCGCAGACGTCGCGTTCGATTACTTTCGGGATCTATAATTCAGCTTGCCTGAGATTTTTCTTTTCGGCACTATTTCCATGCAATAAAGAACATAAAAAGCAGTCTATTGTTCGCATGCAGCGGCCTGCGTAGCTGATCTGTTCACGCTGCCACGGGTGAGAACCGCAGTCGTGCATATTTATTTCATTCCTCTTTGTTTATTACTTTCACTTGGCACAAACCCACGAACACTGCAAGCATACAAACATCCCACGATCTTGCTCTGTGTTGACTCATTGGAATAGTGCTCCCCCACTAAATTAGAGAAATGGGCAGGTAAATAATGAAGGCGACAACCGAATAGCTTGCTCATGTGACAGGGTTCTCACAAGTTCACTAGCGTTGTTGCGCTTGTTTGTCCGACGGAGTAAAAAAAAAAAAAAACATTGAACCGCATAAGCTAGAAACCTCATGCCTACTGAATGCTACCAGGAGCTTGGCAAGCAAAAGTTTATTTATCCCTTCTCAGCTGTGTACCTGAGGCCATGCTGCCACTGTTGAAAAGTTTCGGTGCATCTGGTCGTGTGAAGCAGCCAAGAAATTGTATTCTAAGGACTTTTAATGAACGCGTCATGTCCATTGTCGCAGACGTTGCGGTCGATGACTTTTGGGATCTGTAATTCAGCGCATGTTCCAAAGTCGTGTGGAACGCTCGGAGAGTCTCTACAGAAAAGCCTTTTTATCGAAATTGCATAACGTCTAACATGCATGGTAAATCATGTATATAGGACGCTATACAGCTTCCGTGTATGTCAGGCGCTATCCGGGTTGGACCATCCGGTATGGCCGAAAGAACTGCCTTATGTTTGACAAGAGTGACAGAGCATCAAAGAAGACAGGCAGGGAAGTGGAAGGTTTGCTATAAGCGGACGTCACACGCGTAATTTTTTTCAGCTAAAAAAGAAGTCATAGCTTTCTTTGCTCCAGGTCTACACTTGGTCAAATAATAAGCACGCCTCTGTGGGAAGCTTCGATTAGAGACTGTTTGGTTTTCACTGAAAATTTTGCATTCAGTATATGCTTTTTCAACATTTTCTGTAATTGCCACCACTTTGTCAGAGATTCAACTTTTTGGCGGTCTTTTTTACGTCTATTACTTCGCGGTAAATCGGCTTGTGCCGTGCGTCAGGTGGTGTGTAATTCTCAAGACTGGAAAATGGTACTGGAAGGAACATCATCAGAGGCTGCCTAGCAAATGTGACCGGACGGAATTTTCTCATACGTGCACCAAACGTAGAGTCGGTAGAGCGCTGTTCCTTTGGTTCTGAGACTTTGCAGTGGTGAAACTGACGCACGCAGTTATGTTTAAATGTAGTGAGCGTTTAATCCCCTGACACGGAACGAGGATGACCAGACAATAGTATTCAACGTTTGGTCTGGATGGTTGTTTGTTTGGGCTTAATGGCTGCACAGTCGTGCTCAAAACTCCCTGACCCTCTATCCAAGTTCCGAACCCTTTCGCGCTGCATGCTGGTCCGCCTTGTGATGATGCACACCTGGTGTCGAGACCAGCGCACTGACGCCAGGAGTGCACTGTCAGGTGGAGCGCCCGCATAGGTTCGGTACTTGAAGAGAGGGTCAGGGACTTTTGACCACGGCTTTACATGTGAAATGGTTTTACAAAGCAAACCAAATACTTGCATACTCAGGGCTGCTGTACAGGAAAAAAAAACCTGCCGCCTACAGTCAGTTTTAATAAAACATCACCAAAACACTTTCATGCGTGTTGCTAACTGCGTGATGAGCATTAGTCCGGAGGTTTTCATATCACAATTTTCTGCACCGGCAAAATTTAAACATTTGGAGAGTTTGTTGCCGTGTATTGTATAAAATTTTCATTGAAGTATTCGCACAAACGTACCGGTCGCCTTGACGCTATGTAGGCCATTAGAAAAAAAAAATATTGCCTCACGGTAAAGCCAGTTCGTGCACGTCACGGAAATTAGAGACCGGTGGTTCAATCGCTCTTCGACTGGCGACATTTGAATGCTTTTCTTCTGATTAGATTTGATTTGATTTAGATTGAGGCTAAGTGAACTCCTGTGAGAGCTCGGCCTGAAATTTGGCTAACTCCGCCTTCAGAAAATTCAAAGTTAAATGGTATTTAAGTCTGCTATTCATTGCCATAATAGCTGCGTACAGCTGTCCATTTTTTTTTTGTAATATATCGGGAGCGCCGACTAGACGGTCGTTTAGCGTCCGATGTGGTCCACCATGGGATGCTGAACGATCGTGTGGACGACGTTCCTGTGATATTAATAAAAAATACGGAGAGCACTCTGTGCATGATGAGAGAACAGCGCCTTGACTCAAGTTGTAAGAAGAGGCGCAACGCGCTGTTTGCTCCAACCTACCCCAAGTATCAACAGCTGCATGTCCAATGCTGGATCTTCGGAAGTCTTTGTAAGGTGGAGTCAGCCGGAATAACTGGTATCAGCGCGCACACTGTCATCGTTCCATGAAGAGCGACAACTGCCCAGTTATACGTATCCTCCTGCAACGCCTGCAGTTGGCAACAGTGGACGCGGCTGCCTCGGCTGCCTGATGTGTGCAACAGGGTAAGGGTTTTTCTTTCCTTTCGCTAGATGTCGGACGTCTGTGGACTAAATGGAAAAGGCACTTGGCACACAAGTGGTAACCTGACCACTAAGAAAGTCACTCAGCGGCGGTTTCACGCAGCAGCTGCGGGCGGCAAGGCATAACGCACAGACCCTTCCGCATTTTCCGAGACGCCAGGCAAAGAAAAAAAACGAACAAATTCTTAACCTCGAGTAGGCAGAGGCTAAGACTTGGCGAATAAAATTTTTGTATTAGTATACAACTGTCTCTTCTACAGTCTACAAAAGCGGTCGTTGCAGTGCATGGACAGAATGAGGTTGCATTCAATTAGGATGCTGGAGAACCCGCACCGTCAACGAAGCTGCGGAACCGATGGAAAGAAAGAAAGGTTGCTCATAAAGTGAGCT
This sequence comes from Amblyomma americanum, assembly GCF_052857255.1. Taxonomy (NCBI): domain Eukaryota; kingdom Metazoa; phylum Arthropoda; class Arachnida; order Ixodida; family Ixodidae; genus Amblyomma; species Amblyomma americanum. Next base: position 153,185,941 of record NC_135497.1, on the reverse strand, counting down.
CCAGGCACCCGAATGTGTCCTTCCGCATTCGCTTTCCAGAGGCTATATTTACGCCCCGTTATCGCTGACCGTTGATAACCCTTCCGAGCGAGCGCGTTCTGGGAATCACTTGAAGCGCATCCTCCCGCATATTTCTTGCGTTATTTTCCCGTACGCTGCCCCGCGCGGTGCCGGGGGGATATTTTTAAAGAATCATATGCCACAGAGGATATACTACACCTGAGCGAAATAGCTCCGAGACCCCCACTCCGGTATCCGTCCGAGCCGGTCGTTTCCTCTCCATCGGCCAAACTGGAGACTGCTTTCTGCTTTTTCGCCCGCAACTGCGGAGCGGGCCACGCCGCCGCGATCCCGCGAGTAGGAAGATGACGCTCCCCGGAGCGAGTGCGGCGGCGGCGCCCGGTTCCCTTGCCTCGGCGCGCCCTTATCGGCGGCATCATCGCGCGGCCCGGCGAGATCGGTGGCCATCGGGCTGCGGCACAGCCACCTTTTCCCGGTGTGCATTCCAGCCGCGGCCCTTCCGCGCGCGGTCCGAGTGGCCGAAGCCCGTTATTTATACGACACGTGGGGCGGACCGTACCGCCGGGCAGGACAGCTTGCCGCCTTTCTGCTTTCGCCAGATGCCTTCCTTATGACTCGCGCCCGATTAGCTGGCCCCGCGGACAGCCGCTCGCGCTGCACGCGCCAGGGCCCTAATGGACCGGCGCGGAGAAAGTGGCGCAACTTGGACGGGCCGTTCCTAGCGCCGCGGGGACTCGCGCTCCATTCCACGCGGGGCGGTCGGCTGGACACGCCCGCCGGACACGTAATCGGTCGGCAGAACCGTTCTGCACCGGCTCGGACGAACGGATGGTCCGGTAGAAAGCGCGCCGCCCAAGGCTATCTGTGGGCAGGGTGCCTCGGGACGTGCGGTGTGCAAAGTGCATCTGACAGGGCGGCGAGTCACTCGAGGCGAAGACGCACCAATGTGTCCTCCACATGTAGGGGGTGCAGAAATGGAGAACAATGCGAATTTGGCCGGCAAAAAATAGTCTTTTCACTTGGTGGTATTCTATACTTATCCTCCGCTCCTACTGCCATCGAACAAGGGCGTGGTGGCGCCTCAGCCAATGACCAAGGGTTTGAGGGATACAGTCGAGCCGGATTTACCGAACCTGCATATTTCGAATTATTTGGTATATCGAACCAAGATACTATCCCCTTGAAGATTCTGTGTAAAAGTACAGGAAAGTCGCGCTCTATATCGAACTCTAATGTCACCGCTAATTCGATATACCGAACGGCGCGCTTCGCCCCTCCAAGTGGTGCTTCTCCCAACGGCGCTCTTCGAACACTTTTCGCGCGCGGCGACGAGTAGACTACGAGACCTTGGGCATCTGCTGGCAGCGCAAGCGCAGTGAAACCGCATGGTGAGGTGACCGTGGGGTGCCCTTGATGGTGGCCTCCAATATTTAGTGCGAAAGCACTTATACTGTCACCAACATCGACCAAGAATCTTGTCACCGTACGTACGTTCACCGTACAATCTTGTGTCGTTGCCAAGCAACCCGAGCTACTCGGGTAAGTTCGGGTAGCAACTCGGGTAAGTTCGGATGACCGTCGCGCCATCTGCGCGAGAGGTTGCTCGCAGAGAGCAACATGGCTCGCGCAGTCCCTACACCGGTGGCTGTGACGTATAAGCAGCCACCTGCTGCCAGTGCAGAGGCGCATCGCTTAACCGCTGCGCCACTGCGCTGGTTGGGGTATATGAGGACTCGCCGCCATCTACGAATGTTAAGCGGAGAATGACCAATTCCGCACGTATGGGCCTTAACCCGCTGAAGCTCTTAAGGCGGAGCTTAAGTGCCCCCTCCAATTGAAGATTGAACATCCTCCAATTGAACATCTGCTTTCGCACCTCTACTCGATTTACCTACGTTAGACCCTTTTCAATTTTTTGCAGTCACAAGTTTTCCAAAATCGCTGTTATGCAGTGGAGCCAACCTATAGCTAACTAAAGCGGGAACCAACTGTACTTTACCTTTAATGAGCTATCATCCTATTTATAGTGTACTTGCAACAAGATTAAACATATTATTACTGGCAGTGAATAGCTCCCCAGCATCGTCCGCTGTGGCTTCGATGCAAAGCAACCTAGGCCTAACAGCGGTGCACTGCCAGCACGATGTTGGGCTGCATGTAACTGTAAGACAGCCGTCACTAGCGTGGGTGCAGTGTCTTCTTGATTAACGATAAGCATGTCTGTTGTTCTTATATATTGAAATATCAAAGTATATGGCGCCTTCCTTCGAATTCTATATATCCCGGGTTCGACTGTGTAACTGTAATAGAACCGGTGTATTAATCCGTCCCCGCTCTGTCCGAAAGTGATGAGCAGATTTTAACGTGGCTTCTTATAGAACGAGGCTGTTTGGAGGCTAATTGGTGTGTCATTATTTTTTACTGCGCTGAAAATACGTTGTTACAGGGCAAAAAGAAAAAGAAGTCAGGGAGGAAAAGAACAAAGAAGAAAAATCGAAAAGAAGTTGAAAAGTTATCGCGTGAAGCTTTCGCACACTTGCCTTAAAGATAACTATTCTTTTGACGCGATCACGTGTTTTCTACTTATCCACGTCTTTCTTTCCTAAATAAATCAATTGTTAGTCTACATCCTGTCTTGCGTATGTGTTCCTTTATTCTTATTGTCCCGTAACAGAGTAGGTTTTCACCGCAGTAACAAAACTCTTTTAAAAAGCTTTTCGTCCGTGCCCTTGCGGGGTTATTGGCGCCATATTGATTTGTCTCTTCTGAAACAAAACAGAGGCCAGACGTATAAGCTGCGGCCACGGCGATACTTTCATGGTCTCCAGTACTGCGGCGTATTATAGACCGATGAGCGGTCATCACAGTTGTGGACAAATACGCTTAGGAAAGCAGTAACACGGGCTAAGTTTACACACGCGAATGTCCGGCACTGTGTGCACCGTTCGCAGCCGCCGATTTAGTATAGTTACTGGTGCTGGGAAAGTGGAAAGCGGAAGATGGGCACCGGGTCTCTCCCGTGCAGAAGGAAGCTGTTGGAATGGCACACCAGAGAGGAAGTTATACCGTTGCGGCGTTAACTTTGAGGAACTGGGCGTTGACAGAGCCATTGGTCGCGCGCTCAGCCCCAGTGAATTTCGAACGCGTTCGAAATTCACTGGGCTGAGCGCGCGTTCGTCGAGGTTCTGTTTTCGCACATGTGACAGTTATAAGCCACGGCTGACGCGTGGCCCTTTCTCCAGGCATGCTGCTGTCGCGCCGCAGCAGAGTGTCCTTTCCAGGCCGGTCTGACGGGATGCTGTGGCTTGGAGGAGCGGCCGCGGAGGGCGACAGGCGTTCCGGGCAATGCGAGGGGAGGGCCCCCGATGGCGGATCGCATCAAAGACGCCTTCGCACGAAGGGGCGTGCGCCAGATGATCCTGCGCGAGAGATGGAACGGACGCAATCTGCATTCTCATAAATAGGCCATCCCCAGAAGCCGCCGCAGCTGGCCCTTTGAACGCAGCATCACTTCCTCGTCCAGGGAGCTCCCGATGCGGCGGCGGCGCCAGTGGAACAGGGTTGGCACGCGTGCCGACGGTCCGAGGACCGCAGGTTGTCGCGACCCGAGGCGGCACATTAGTGTCATCTCCGGGTCATGCAAATACACGTGGCGCGTGTGGACACCGATGTAGGATATCGCCGCCGGTGGGCTCCGTTGTGGCGATATACCGTCTGGAGCCGTGTCTCACACGCGGGGCAGTGCCCCCTCTCCTCTTGGGCGCGCGCCGCGGTGCGATCTGCGCGGCCGAAACTCATGCGATGCGCCACGCACGCGCCAGAGCGACGCCCGCGAATCCGCGTCGGTGTGGCGGAAGCGTCTATCCTACAGAGAGCTGCGCTTCCGCTTGGAGCTACGCACAACGTTGGGAACAAGCATGTCGACATCTTCGTTTGGTTTATGGGGGCCACCATGGTTATCGGGGGAGGAAATGTTCGTCCGTAAATATAGCAGCTCTCTCAAATAGCACCGCTGTCGACTCATGGTGGCCTTATATTCATAGGAAGACACCCATATAGGGCTGCGATTAAAGCCCAAACGATAATCGAAAGGAAACAGGAGCGACAACTTTCATATAGAAAGTTGCCATACCTTATCGACTTTTCTTTTTCAGGGCATGCTAAACAATGTATGCCAGGTCAGAGACACCCTTCGGCGCTGCAAGTATGGACACGTGCTATGTACATCAAAAGAGGACAAGAAATAGCAGCTTCCGTATGATCTGCACGCATACCGCCGGGCCACCTCCGCATCGCTAAGATAAACGAAGAGCAGGCTGTCAGCTGAAGGCTAACAAACACTAATGAAACCTGCGCGATGCGCTCTACTACGTCCTTCGGAGCATTTCAACCTTGAGACGTCATTCACAGACTACATTTATTCTGCTTAAGTGGGGTACTTTTGTCTCCAGTGGAGCGTCCTTTAGGTATTCCCGTCCTTATGGACGCATGCGATGCCCGGTAGGACGGCATGTCGCAGCGGGTCGTAGCAGGGTCTAGCAATTTTTCATCAGCGCTTGAGAAGCTAAAAACGTGTGTCTCTCGCATGCTTGTCTCGTTGATGGATTCGAAGCTGGGCGAGGAGCACGACACCAGGGCGTCGGGAATTCGCGATATAGTCTATGGCTTTGCTGCACGCTAAATTCTTACCGGCTTCATTTCATTCCTAGCTCCCTTTTCTCGGGCCTTCACCTTTGTATCCCTTCATCCCTCTCCCAGTTAGTGCAGGGCAGCAAACCAGCAGCTTCCCCTTTTAATCTCAGAGCATTTCTCCTCTTTCAGCCTTGGTTTCTGGTCGAAGAGAGATTTAAAAAATGCGTTGCTCATCGCGCACTCCTTCATCCGTGCACTTTCCCGTCAAACAATCCTGGAAGACCGCGGCAGCGAATGTGGTCGCCGTAGGCATCTGTGGGTCGGACAGGAAGCAATATAGTTAGCAGGAAGGAGAAAGAGACAGTGGTCAAGGAAACTTCAAACGAATTCAGTTATCGACGTGCAGTGTTAATTTCTTGATAGGGTTCTAGATTAATTAGCGCAATTCGGCAGAAACTTGAGCCAGTGAAGACTTTTTGAGAGACAGTGCGGCACAAAACGCCGGTTACCTTTGTGTCAGCTCGCGTAGGGGAGAAACGGCAGCAGTGGAACAGTTTTTATCAAAAATGTTTTATTTCTTTTCTCCATTTCGAGCCCACGAACGCATTACTGCTTCATAAATATGAGAATATGCAGCGTCCTAAGAACTGCGAAAGATTACGTACGTAAAAAAAAAAATATTTCCCGCGAGCAAATTTTGCCCTATTCCACCCTCCCCGGTAGAAGGAGTGGGAGGCCAAATGGAAGGAATGTGACTAGTATAAAATAGCTATAGCAGTGCAGGCAAAACACGTGTGCATTGAGGAGACGAGGAAGAGATTCGCTCGACGCCTTGAGGCGCTTGCTCGGGGTGGTTGCAGCCTTTGCCGTAAGAGCGTTTGCGACAAAAAGCGTGCCCTCAGCAGCATCCCGAGCGCGCGATGTAACCCCTGCGGTGTTGTCGCCACTCTCAAGCTCTGAGGAGTGCGAAGGACAACCCTCCACGCACTTGGGAGCGACAGATGCCAGGGAATCTGCCACGCGATGACAGCTGCAGCTCCGGGGGCGGGAACTGCATGCTATCGGCGCAGACTACACGTTGCGTGCAAGCCGACAGCGCTTACAAACTAACCCTGTCGGACTACCGGAGCAGTCGGCGTCGACCCGCTTCCGGTCTTGAGCAACGGCGCGAGGCGACAAGCACGCCGTAATTAGCACCCGCGCTGCTTAATTTGTATCGCCCTGCGCCGTCGCTTCCTATGCACGTCGCAGAGAGAGGGAGAGAAAATAAGAAGACAGAGCATAGCAGCGACGAAGAAGGAGGCAGCGGCGACGCGGGAGAGCCGTGCTTCCCCGTTGTCCGGAGGCTCGTGATCGGCGCCGCTCGTCGCGCAGCTCCGGCGTCGAGCCCGAGGACACGACCGCGCATCACTCAGCACCACGCAGCCTTCCGATGGCCGCGACAAATGTCAACAAGCGAGGCAGGAACGAGGGACGGCGCGCACGACCGCGGTCGTCGGGCCTTTGGCGCCTTTCCTGGGGCTCGGCAGCAGCGCGGAATCCGCTCGAGGAAACCGGAGGCGTCCGCGGCAAGGCCAAGCACGCAGCACGGCCGGCCCGTCGAGGATTCACGGTCGCCTTCGTCGTCGTGCGGCCCGTCGGACCAGGCAGCCGGGGCCGCTGTTTGCGAGGCGGCCGACTCCAAAGAGATGTCAACTGCGCGGGCGGAGGGAGAGGAGGCACTGCCCGACGAGGAACAAAAGCGCGTGAGCACGCCGGCAGCGGGAAACCGCACGCGAGCGGCTCGGCACAGCGCAGAAGCAGCGGCCGCGGGTTGAAGGGGCGCGCAGAGACAAACAGCGCCAGAATCTGTTTCCGCGTGATCGAGCAAGATAAGCCCCCAGTGCCGCCAAAACAATGGGACCCCGAGAGGCGGGGAAAGTGCGAGGGCACGCAGAGAAAGAAAGGAAGGAAAGGGGGCGCCTATGCAAATAATGCGCGTATACAGAGCCCAGCACGCGGGCAAGGTGAGTGAACTGAGAGCGTGAAATAGGGCGCCTTTGTGGCTCCCAAATTCCTTCGCGTTAATCAAGCTCGCCTGGAACGTGCACGCAATGAAAGAAGGAATGAATTGCGGGGCCTTCGAACGAGGGTATAGTGCAGGCAGCCAGAGAGCACGCGTAGAACTCGCATGAGGCCAGCCCGAATGCCTGCCGTTAAGTGTGGCAGAGGCGCCAGGGGTGAGAAAGTCAAGTTCGCTGTTAGTAATAATAATAATAATTGGTTTTTGGGGAAAGGAAATGGCGCCAACAAGCCAACTGAGCGCTGCTAAATAAGAAAGCGTGAATTGCTTCCCGGTAGACACATAGGGGAGTGACCTTGAGGCAAAAAGCACGGTGTTCTGTGGTTAAAGAACAAGCAGGTGTTGAATACAAAAGCTGTTATTTTTTTTTTCTCTCTCTCTCTCATCCTTGTTTTGTGTTTTCATGAACAGGTGGTGTGGCAATGAATTCATTTTCACAGCCCGTCGTGACAGAGGTAAGGCTTCAGAAAGCACAAGCACGCGTACGGTGTTTCCAGGATGTTCTCACGCGCCCGCGGGTGGTAGTTGTGTTTTTTTTTATTAAAATAATAGCAAAAAAGGAAGGAAAAGATTTTTGCTAGCCCCGGCATCTGCCATCGATACTGAAGCACCTGAGCTGGGGCAGCGGAAATAAAGGATGGCAGGAACAATGGAGAAACGAAATGAAAGAGGTGGGGGTACAGGAAGAGAGGACGAATTGTTTCTCGCGCCTCCGCACTACCGGTGAAGAACGAGCAAAGCAGGCTTGCTCCTCTCAATGATGCAGGCTTTGCACTTGAAAGACAAGCCCTATAAAGTTTACTATCATTGCCCGCCACGTGGCTCATTGGCTCATTGGCCACGGCGGCCCCATTTCGGTAGAGGCGAAATAGAAAATGAAAAAAGAAAAACGCCCGTGCGATGTGCGTTAAGAGAGCAATTACACGGACTAGTTGTTGGTTCATCGTGTGGGAACCGCGCTAAACGTAAACAAACAAGATACACTTTAAAGACTACAGACGAAGCGCGCTTCGTCTGTGTAGTCTTTAAATTGTGTCTTGTCTGTTTAAGTCCAGCGCGGTTCCCACACGTTGTGCGTTGTCAGCGTACGTTGCAGAACACCCTAGCGGTCGTCGAAATTAATCCAGAGCCTTCCATTACGGCGTCCCTCAGAGTCCGCATGCAGCTTAGCAGGTTTCAACCTAGCATACCCCGTACACCATTTACTACACCTGTAGCTGTGTTAGCTCCCTTAAACACGTCTCCGTGCGACGTAACTGAAAGCGGCGGATGATAATTACGAGGCATTTTATCTGGCGCTCCACGACGACAGCAAGGTGTTAAGAACGATGAATATATATACTACGCGCGTGGCCCGCGCGATACGGACGAGAATTTGGGCCGATTCTTGAGCGCGAATACAGGCGTGCCATTAAAGTGGAACTGAAAGAAGGGTTTTCAGTAAGTTTTACTTCCTGAGCTGCAGCTTTTTTTTTTTTTATTGAGCGGTGGAACTGAAAGGCGTTAGATACGAATGAATGTTTGGGACGACTTCTTGCCCAGGCACACAGCACTCTCCGATGGAGTGCCCCATGAATGAGGGCGGTTATTCTGCCTCACGCTCCTCCTCGCCTGCGCACCTCGCACCGTCGGTCTTCCGCCGGGCTGTTTTCCCGGGATGAAGGAGCATCCGAAGGGTGCGGTCGTCACGTCGGACGAAAAGCTCACCAATGCAGTGCGCCGTTAATGAACGCTTGTTGTCAGCTCATTATTCTACGACGGGTGGCGCTACGGAAGAAGCATGTCATCAGTGATGGAGCCTATATACCGATATGTGATGTTCTTCTGGGATAGGAGGCGTTCGAAAGTTTTCTTCTCCAGCATAATTTAAATTCACGGCTTATTAAAAAGAATTACAGCCCGAGAGGCGAAAGTTATGGAATATACCTAGTATATTGATTTGCTAAAATGAAGCACTTGAAGATTTAATGACTTAAGGCATCAGCCACAAAGGCTTAGCCAGATACAGTCGATCACGGACACCTTCTCTGAACTGACATTGTCGTTTGCCAACAGCGCCAGTTCTTGTCTGAATGGCAAAGGTTGGAGGAGAAAAAAGATGAGGTGTGGTTATACACGGCACAATTTTTCTCTCTCCTCTTCCTAATTTTTCCAAGTCTAGCAACAGTTAACCTTCCCTAGCCTCTGTGTTTCCACTTTGTTTCTTGTCCTGGTTACCCAGGTGAAGGAGGGACGATACGAATTGCGCAATGCGGAAAACGCTCGCTGCTCTGAGCTTGCGCATAAGCTGGTATACTTCTCGCATTTCGTTCAAGAGCGCGCGCAGCACCCGAAACGGCTTCGGGAACTGCGATTGCATTTAAGAAAAATAGAGCCGATAGGTGTCTCGAGGCTCGCGATTGCTCACGGAGAACGCGCAGCATTCGTGGCATTCGTGACGTCCTCGCGGAACGACCCGATCGGTTTAGCCATCTCTCGCGCGCACATACCCGTCCGCTGTAATCCTGTCCTGCCGTTTGCGCGAGCACAGCGGGACATTTTTTCTCGAAGTGATGTAAATCTTGAGAAAACGTTTTTGCTTAGGCGTCCCTTCAGCAAACACACGTACCCCTTTTGCCCCTTATTTTCTAATATTTCTCGCGGACAGTAATCTCATGTTGTTGCATCGAGATGAGAAATCTGTCGCACGCCGCTATGTGCGTCGATATATACGTATACGGCTATCGACGAGAGGTTAACGTTCCTTGCCCCTGGCGAGATGAGCAACGGCCACAGAGTTATCTTCGTAGGCCGCGTCGTGCTCACGACGATATGCGGCTGTGCAGGAAAGGAGTCCCGCCGATGAGCCCAATGTCGCTGGTTCGATACCTGGCCGCAGCGGTCGCAGTTCGCTGAGAGCTAAACGGGAAACCGCCGCTGCGCAGATACTTCGGTGCATGGGAAAGAAAAGCAGGCGGTCGAATCCAATCATCCGAAGGCGTCTGCGTAGCTTTGGCACACACATATTGCTGCTTTCAATGTTCTTCGGTCCTGTTGGAGATGTCGCATGGTGGGCGAAGGCCGGCTTCTCTCGAGACGGCAGCCTCCGGTTTACACTACGAGTCCGAAAAAGCCTTCCCGAGTCTCGGCCGGCTCTGAGGAAGCGAGGAGCCTTCCGCCGCAGGATTAAGGCGCGGGAGCGCCGCACCAGATAACACGTTGGACATGGCGGGCACTCGCGCACCGGCCGTCGTCTAGCGCGCGTCACGACGCGCGTCGGGCGGGGCGGACCAGAAGCGAAACAGGCCCGGGCCCCGCTCGTTCGTTTCCCTCTTGCGACGCACGCATGGATCGCCTGAGCGCGGCCAAACCCAGCGGCGCCGAGCTTCCTCGAGAATTGTCCACGTATCGGGTGGATCCAGCCGGCGAGCGCTTTTGATTTGGTCGGCGAGCGACCACGCGGGCGCATATACGCGCGTCGTCTGCTGCCCTGCAGTGGGTCTGAGGCGCGAAATGCTCGGTTATTCGCATCCGCGTAAACCTCGAAACGGAACAACAAAACACACTAAAGTGACAGGGTGTCCTACTTAGCCGCGTGAAAAGGCTCGACAGCTGGTTCCAACGCTTTTTTTTTTTCCTCCCTAGAAAAAGATGGCAGAAACGAACGCCCTCCTGGGCTAAAATTGTACCGACTTTAAACCTACTTCGTGAAAATAGGCGACACAGCGCCGGTCCGCCGTCGCATGCGCCGCTTTCGCGACCGATTCGATATTCACGGGCGCTCGGCCGCCCGCGGTATACACGCGGTGAACGAATCGGCGTGGCAGCGTTATAAAAGTGATAAGTGAGCAATCTCAGTAGTGCACTCCCGCAGGTGCGTACATGTGCATGGGTGCGAAGAAAGTGTGGGTCCGGTTAGGGCGCCCTCAGAGCTAAGGAGTGCGCTGCGAGTGAGACCTCGACGACCGGCGCTGTTGTTGGCAGAGTGAGCGCGCCTTCTGAAGTTGCCAAATCTAATCGCGAGACTGAAACGAGACGAGTTTACGGCTCTTGTACACCGAGACAGCAACGACGTCCAGCCAGATTAATCAGCGAGATCGAAAATAACGGCGAAAGCAGCGAAGCGTTCTGGGGCACTGATACAAGAGTGCAGAATATGCGGCCGGGTACTATACATTTTTTCCCGTTATTTTTCCTTATCATCAACATCGCTGCAGAGTAACTGATTGGTTACGATCGCTCAAGCTTTTCTTATGTTGAATTCCAATGGCAGATCGAGAGCGCTCCGCCGGATCACAAACGGAGCGCGTGTTTCAGGCGGAGATCACTCCCTCCCATTTTGCCAATGGAATGCATGCGCTCCCGCGGGGGCACTTCAGCGCAAGAATAGCTCCAAGTTCAGGCAACATGGCGGCGCCCTTCTAAGCACGGCCTCTCACTTCACCAGCGATTCGTCCTTGCCGCCACTCTGTCTCTCGCGTTCACGGCAAACAAAAGGTGCACGAAGCTGTCGCTTTGTGTGATGATGCCCGCACCACAAAATTCCAGTGATGAAAAGTACCAAATTTTCAGATTGCTTCCTTATTTGCAGAGCTGCTAGGCTTAGAGAGTGCGCGTCGTCTGACGTCAGAAAGCGCAGGAGGTTCAAACAAGTCAACGATTTTGGTCTAAAAAGCGGTCGCAAAGAATTGACCGCGATGGAATGGACATCCTGTTAAGAAAATTATTTGTTTTAACTTGTGCGGACGCGAATAAAACGAAAAATAATTACATTGGGAGAATTCAATTAAAAAAGTCCAAAATACTGCTTGTACGTTGCCCGGATCACCGCGTAGCGACGACAGGAAGGATGCAGCCGGTCATGACCGGAAGCAGACGCGGGAAAGTAAAACGTCGCGCGGGGTTCCGGTCAAATCTGCCGATTTCGGCGGAGCAAATATCGCTGCTCCAAGGAGCGATCCGGGATCGACGTCTGATCTCGATCTGCCATTGGAACAGACAACTCGCACTCCCATCTTGCCATTGGAATACGATTGCTCCCAACAGAGCAGAAAAACTTGATCCGGATCTGCCATTGGAATTCAACATTACTCGTGTCATGTTTTCTCAGTGGCGAAATTTTCGCCCTTGTGTAGTGACTGCAGTGGCTATACACGGGCCCTGGGCAGCGCTTAGTATAAACGATTGTGACTGCGCACAGGTGGTCACAAGTTATAAAGCGAGCAGAGTGATCCAGTCTCGGTTTTAAAAATGCATCCTGTAAAGAGCTTCTCGCTAGCGAGAGCACGACCAAAGGAAAACTCGCGTAAAACACGCTGCAAGGAATTGTTGGTGCATCCTTTCGGGTGACAGGTTGGCTCGACAAAAGGCGTACGATCACAGGGAGACACATAAGAAACTCCCGGTTTTGTGCATTTTCCATGTGATCGTGTTGCGCTCACTCGTCACCCGAAAAAAAAAAAAAAACTCGCGAAAGCTCATTCCGCGTGGCGTTAGTACTGAGTCAGTCGATCAATTCAATTCAATTCATTTTATTTTACCAGAAGTTTGGAAGGACATCTGTGCTAAAAGCTGTGAAATCACAGCTTGACATGGCCCAGACAACCTCTACAAGACAGTGCCGACATAGTTATTAACAATAGTTAAGAGAAACAATGGAGAGATCTAGAATAGCAAATACTATACAATATTAACTGAGTAGTATTCAAAATACAAACAAGCTTAGTTTCTAAATATTATCAGAAATAACCATATATACATATTTGAATAATACTGTAGATTTGTACAATCATAACTGAAATCAAGATAGCATACAGATACGAGAAATAATATGTCAGTGAAGCAAACATATATCAGAAACGCGACTAGTTATAGTTTGGAAAAGGATTCTTGAAGCTGCTTAAATTAAGTTATCTTGGCATATTGATGTTGATTGAGTATTTGTGGGAGGTTGTGCTGCAATGACTGAAATTTGTAGATTGTGCGGAAATGCGGAGTATGCCATAATTCAGTACTACGAGTAGGTATAACTGTTTATTTTGAGTGTAAGCCTTGCAGTTTGTACCAAACAATTCTTCTGCTTAGTCGTTGAGAAGAAGAAAGAACGCAAAATACGGAAATCATATATGTTATTAGATCTGACAATTTTGTATGAGGGAAATAGCATCGTATCGAGAAGCAGCAAGAAACGCGGTCATAACAAGCGCATGCCTGTCATGAGCAATCTAAAAGAGCCCAGAAGCCACGAGCAATAGTTCTAAACGCCCAGCTGGTTTATATTGCAACTTAAAGGTTGCCGTGCTCGTTGAAAAAACAAACCCGCCACAGCAGTGCTAGCACACACGTACATCTGCGAGAACTCTCGAGCGCAAGTCTCAGCGCAAGTCTCAGCGCAATGCTGGTAGTGAGAGGGCGGGCGCTTGCGCCTTTTGCGGTTGGTCGTCAATGAGTACCGGCCTGAGTGGCTGCACTTCCCGTCTCGCCGCCGCTCAGCAGGATTTCCTTTACCGCAGAGGCCGAGGGTAAAGAAAGTATGCCTTATTCGTATACGACCCTATGCTCCTGCATTTCGTTCTCTCCCTCGAGAGTATATTGAAACGGCGCCAAGCATACGTGTGCATGCTAGTCGTGCATGTTGAATGTTCATCGAACAACCAGAAACAAACAGTTGGCGGCAATCGTGTGATATAGTCTCATCGGATGGGCTGCCCGCCCATTGTGGGCGAGCCACACTCGCCGAGAAAACCACAAAAGGCCTGGTGCAAGAAATATTGCTTACAGTGTGGTGCCAGTTAGGAGCTGCCGAATGTAAACCAATTACGCAATAGCAATGAAATCTTCCGCTTGCACCATCGGCAAGCGCACTGACAAGTGCGAATTTTCGTGAGTGCACAATTAAAAGCGCCAGCGACGTATAGGTCCCGACATGCGGCCAAATACTACGAAGAAATAAGATTATTTGAAAGATAGCGTGCTATATGTTTTAAGACGATGAATGAAGCGCTATAGGATAAGGAAGCGAGGCAGGAAATTTGCAGTACTTCACTTTACCCCCGTGTGATGTCGGAAGCTGTGAACCCGAATCACTGTTGTGTCTTATCCTCACTGTTCTGAGATTAAGACAGGAAAATCTCTGCAGTAGGCGGGAAAAGACAACGAGAATGGTCAGTGGCGTAAAGCAAATAAAAGTTCAAATTAAAAGACTGAAGACGTGCACGTGCAACGAAACGGGATACAACTGCTTCTCCGAATGTAAGTGACAAGGAAACGCTCCCGATACTCCATCTAATTAGAAGTGTACGCGAAAGGGGAAGAAATAGAGACAAGGTATAAGAAAGCTGCGGTCAATTAGGCATCTGCTAGCAGAACCGCGAGTGGTGTCTACTGTGTTTTGGTTGATGCTGATGCCTCCGTTACGTTGCACACGGAAAAAAAAGTGATCTCCGCGCTAACGCCGGTCTATAGACTATTGTATATGCTCAATCGCTGCGACGTGTTGTGTTGCCATTCGCTCACACCGAGCGCTGTCAATCAGGCATCGAGTGAATTGAGACGGAGAGCTCCGCGCAGCCGTTCTTTCCACCACTCTTGTCCTTGCGGGGTCTACCATAGAAGCCCTTGCACTCTATCGGGGCTTTGTTCTTCGTCTAATATGTATTCCTATGTTTCATCTTCTTCTTCCAGCCTCACCTGGATAACACTTATAGCTTATCCTTCAACTTGCGCGATCATGCATCCAGCGTGCTCTACAGGCCTCCATTTATGCCCGCAGAGTGCGCTTATTAATTCATGAGTGTTCTTTACTGTTACCCAGATGAGGTGTCCGTGCGCGGAAGCACTGATGGACAAAAATGTGGAAACACGGGAAAGAGGACACGGGGGAAAGTCTATAGAGAGGGAAAATACGGCGAAAGTGAAACCTATAGAAAGTAAAAGTATAGATGCGTGATGCATTCCTGCATTAAAAACGTGATTAACATGAAATTTAGCCCATTTCAACCATTTTTCATCCAAACCTTTGTCGAACATTACTTTTATTCCGTTGTCGTGCTCAAAAAGTGTGTGTGTGTGTGTGTGTGTGTGTGTGTGTGTGTGTGTGTGTGTGTGTGTGTGTGTGTGTGTGTGTGTGTGTGTGTGTGTGTGTGTGTGTGTGTGTGTGTGTGTGTTTGTGTGTCTGTGTGTGTGTGTGTGTGTGTGTGCGTGCGTGTGCGTGCGTGTGCGTGCGCGTGCGCGTGCGCGTGCGCGTGTGCGTGTGCGTGTGCGTGTGTGTGTGTGTGTGCGTGTGTAGCCGTGAGCCGCCCACTGCAGGCATGCGGCTGGCAGAGTTCTCGCTGATGGCGTCGCACTCATTTCGAAGAAAATGCTTGGGCTTTCCGGTGCGAGAGAATGAGCATACTATCTGATGACCGTGCTGTGAAATCTCGTCATTTAGTGCTTTTAGTTCTACTTCTTCCGTCTGAATAGACTGCGTATACTTTCCCCCCTTCCGCCACTAAATTGATAGTACAGCACCGCGACTGTATGACGACAGAGAAATTTGCGCTGCTAACCCCAGGTGCCTTGATGCACGCATTTACTTTGCATTGCGCAAACTCCTCATGCACTACGATGTTCAGTGTGCAGCACAGTGCGTCCGAGGCGGCCGAAGCACCTGTTGCCCTACACTCTTAGAAATAAAGGACTAACATGGGCCGAGAGGTTAGTCTTTTTGCGGACTAACTGATTTGCCACTGGCATTCGTCCTTTTCAGGACTAACTGCAGGTTGCTTCCCTTGCGAAGGGTGCAACAGTTAGACCCCGAGAGAGACATGTAATGAAAAAATGCAGACGAAGTGTGATTTCCAGCGTAGTTTAGAGCGCGATATTTTACGACAGCACTTGACACATATAATAACGATAAAGGGAGCAGAAATAAGCACAGATGAAAACACCAGGATTTGTACCGACAACTTGTGGATCGGGAGCCGAATGCAGATATGACTACGCCACCACAGCACACAGTCCGAGGGAGGAAATGAAAGACATATGCGAAGCACATAAATTGCCTGTGTTTTTCCGCTCGGATTTTTATGAAACGTATTGCTGTTTCGAGCAAAGTATGGTGATTTCGGTCCCATATGCGTTTGCAACAAGCTGCGGTAAGCCTCAATACTCACACATAACGGTCTAAATCGCGTTTTTGGCCCCAAAAGAAGTGCTGATTTGTATATATTGCGACCGGTACTATACACAATCACGACAGTTGTTTTCCTTTCGTTTTTTTTTTGCGGATAAGGTGGTCTTATTTCTGGCAGTTGGCAGCTGCACATTACAGCCTGTTGAAAACAGATAAAGAAGTCCAAGGTTCACTTCATTTTTTGTTACTGGCGGACAGCAGTGACAGGGAATTGACTGCTTGCCACTCACCCTTTCGCTTAGTGTCGCCGACACTCACACAGCATCACATAAGCTCGTAAACAAAAAACTGCGACAATATGAATCTATGTGTGCTTGCTTAATTCTAACCTTTGCAACTCACATTCGACACGTATTGACGCTCGTAGTACTTGTTTATGCAGTTGCATAGCTGCCGGCCGTTTCTGTTGCACGAAGCCTTTTTCTCACGCAAAAGAGTCTACCCGCTTCGTCACGGGCAGCGGTGGTGCTCTCACTGGCCTTAGACGACATCCTGCGCTTCAAAAATCGAGTACCATTGCAGTCGAGGTCTTCTCGCGCGATTTCCGCCTGCTGCTATGCTGCGATTCACCCCCTGTTAGTCTCTTTCTCAGCAGTTAGTCCGTTGAGCTTGCTCACGGCGCGCATTTGTGGCGAAGAGTGTCGTGTGCAAATTTAGGGACTAAATGGGGGTTTTTTAGGACTAAAGTTGTCTTTGCTCCACCCTGGGCCGGTTTTTTTTTCGTAGAGTGTACACTACAGTATAATTATTACATGGCGGCCTCCTCAGTCCGGTCCATTTTAAAGGGCGTTGCCCACGAAAGACATACAGCGATGCCCCGACAAGACCACGGCGGCCGCGCAAGCGCTGCAGTGCGCTACGTACTGCATCCCTACCAATGACGTGGGTGAGAGGAATATTTTCGCCCAAAAGAATGTTTATACTAGCTCTAATGTGTCGCTCAGCTACACCGTCTTCCTAAACGAGCCTCGCCGTTTGACCCTGCCGCGATGAGGAAACTGGGGGAAGAAAAGAGAAGCGCCAGACGATCGCGGAAGAGATGCGCGCGCCCCGTGCCTCTCAGGAGGCAGACAAACGACGCAGGGGTGCGGAATGGGAAGACGACGAGGAAACCAGGGAAGGGGTGAAGGCGCGTTAGAAGGCGGCGCTATCTGCCCCTGTCGCGATACAAAGAGCACTTGTCGAAAGCGTCTCAGTGGCCTCACAGGTGTGCTCCGGGCCCGTGATTGAAGCGGATAGCGAGCTCACTCTCCACTCGCGGGAAGGAAACCGTTCTACATGTAGCAGTAGTATACACGATTGCCTTGCCCGAGCTGACGATAGTGGCATCCGCTTCGCCGATGACGCCTGTGGCGACGGCAATCTCAGCAACGAGATTCTCGTTGCCAGCGCGGAGCGACAAGCAGGAGAGCGGGTTCGTGCCCTGACCAGCGTCTCTTAGCATATGCAAAAGCACCGAAGTTTGAGCCAGTTGGTATTGATCCATCTTGAAAAAAACGTAGCAGCTCGAAAAAACGGGGATGAAATAGACACACGCAGCATTCGTCCTGTCGTATATGTGTGTCTATTTCGTCCCCGCTTTTTCGAGCTGCTACGTTTTTTTAGCATATGCGCGCATGTCTCGAGCACTTCTGTAGCGACGTCACGCACTTTGCGCGGTCGGTGATAAATAAAACGTCGACTTACTTAGCACGAACCGAGCGAATAGCATGATCGATAAACAAAGGAACGGGGACGAATCGATAGAAGCTCGTGTTATCTGGGTGCTCCTGCTTTGGCCCGTTACAGTGTGGGACAACGGCGCGCTTGTTTGTGGAACAGATTGTACCACTCGCGAAGCGAGGAATATTGCTTTGAGGACACGGCCGTCCCCTATTCAGTCGCTTGTATGGTCCGCCGGTGGAAATAATGCGCGCTGCACGGGGTTAGCGCAGCTATTCTGCAATTAGCAACCCTGGCATGAATATTGCACTGATCACTTGAATGCTTGGCGAGCCCAGCGATGTGTATATAGAGCGCTTTCTCCTTCCCTTGATGGAAAATAGAGTTCTGTCTCGAAGTTACCGCTTCTAGCCAGTCTTCACACTGTGAACGGTCTGGAGCTACGTGCACGTGCTTGTCCGGAATGCAGATTTATAGTAGCGCACGCAAAGCTTGCAGAGAGAACATTTTTTTCCCCTCAGGAAACGCCGCGCTGGCCGCTGCAGCAACAATGAGCCGTATTTGCTTGTAGGATGAAAAAAAAATTGGCTAGAGGTTTCGCATTGCTAAGTACGAAATATTGTGCCAAAGCACTTTTTTTTTGCCGGTGGGCACCACCACCACGTACCTGAAAGCGCGATTGAGGTGTCCACTGACCCAGAGTGGCAGTTATGCGTGTCTTCAACTTTTTCATCGTCACTGACAATTTACCCAATGCACGCCGGCGGCTTGTGCTCCAGTGCCTTGCTTTCGTGCAGTGGCCAGGGAAGCTGTTCTGTTCGCGCCGCCGCGGGCTGGAATCCCCAGCTGCGGCAATATTTATTATACTTATTTATTTATGATTTTCCCAAGTTCACCCTCAAGGTCAAACTTCACACGAACCGGTGAGCCGGTTTGACCTTGTCAAGTTGTGCTTTCGCACCCAAAAGTGCGTGGCCGCGAAATACAGCTTGGCGAAGTTGTGCGGGTCTGCAATCGCAGCGTATATATCTACCGACCGCGGTTTTCCTTCTCAGATACTACGTCCACCGTCAGACTTTTCACAACACGTGAAAGTTACGCTCATCGCTGACTGCTCTTGAAAAATGAACTCAAGGGTTTAGGAGTTGGAGCATTTTCGCAGCCCCGACACGGCTAGAACACTGAATCATAAGTGAACTGCAAATGTTTCCCGACATCATCTGCTTTCTCGCGGAAGGAAAGCGCAAGGCTTGTGAACGAGCAGACAATGATTTTCGGAAGTGTTTATGTGTGCCAGCCGGCGGCACTTGCGCTGCCGCAGCATTAGCCCAGATGCGGGGCTGTTGCTGGCATTAGAAAAACAAGTTTCCCGGTCCTCGGCACTGCAGAGAGAAAATCAGTTTATTCTTACGCAATATTAAGCGTTTAGGATGTCAGTTAGAAAGTCATCACGTGCGGGCGCTTCGGAGCAGCTGCGCTCTATATCCACCGTCAGGACTTTTCACAACACGTGAAAGTTATGCTTATCGCTGACTGCTCTTGAAAAATGAACTCGATGGTTTAGGGTAGCTTGCGGGAACATATCCCACGAGCATGTCCCGTCCGACCCCGGAGCATCTTCCCTGCCCTAGCGAGGGCGAAATCCCGCTCGCAGCCAGCTGCTGGTGAATCGGACATCCTAGATTTCTTAGCGTACTTTGTTGGTGGCTTTGTTGGTGGTTGTTGTAGCAGCAATACATCTTCCCCTCTGCACATGTTGCTTTTCTAATTCCAAAGAGCACGGCCCGCTGTGGTCGACTTGAGCTCGTTAGAGCTCGTGATCAAGGGGTGGGGGGGCCGGTATACGTATCAGGGAAGCAGGGAATACATATCCATCGCCTCTTTCCCCCTTTCCATGACACACACACACACACACACACACACACACACACACACACACACACACACACACACACACACACACACACACACACACACACACACACACACACACACACACACACACACACACACACACACACACACACACACACACACACACACACACACACACACACACGCACGCACACACACACACACACACACGCACGCACACACACACACACACACACACACACACACACGCACGCACGCACGCACGCACACACACACACACACGCGCGCGCGCGCACGCACACACACACACACACACACACACACACACACACACACACACACAAACACACACACACACACACACACACACACACACACACGCACGCACGCACGCACGCACACGCACACACGCACGCACACACGCCCGCACAGTAAACAGGAGTACATAACGCGTTATTTTGTTAGCTAAATTTTACCGTCACTTATGCTATACAAGTAGTTTATTTATTATAGATACCTCAAGGGCCCTTGAGGGCTTTACATAAGGGAGGCTTTTCTTTCAAATGGAAAAGCTGGGCTGGTTCTGTGCTCAGTCGAGTGTTAGGGCTATTGTTTCTAAACAAACAGAGAGGAAAGAACCACTTTTCTTACACTGAAGAAGTGGTGGAACCGGCAGCAGCGCCTAGTTCCAGCGCTCAAAATAGCGCCGCCACGCCTCTGACTTATGATGGACAACGTGGTTGATAAATGGGAGCGATAAGGAAAACGCAAACAAGGCACCTCTGCGGCGTGCTGCCAGAAAACGGCAAACGACGGCGGAGAGGGTCTGTACGCACGCTTCAGTTGCGGGTGGCGGGAGAAGCACTCTGTTTATTTATACGCTTGCAAATAAAGAGGGCACTCGAAATAAAGCTGGAAGCAATCTGTTCCGCGTAAACTCTATATCTTGCATGCTCTACGCAAACATCAACTTATTTTTGAGTTTTTTAACACCTTAAAAACATGTTTCAGGGTAAAACAGTAGCCCTTGTAAATTTTTGTTTAAACACTCACTCACTCAAAAAATAAAAAAAACAACATCACCTATACTTCTGGGAGGTTGTGGATCTTAATTATACGCAGTATTCAAACTGTGATCCGTAACTGAATGGTATGGAATAAAACAGTATTTCTTCCGTATTTTGAGCGATCCGTTAACAAAAACGGTCGTTCGTACACCGCCTTTGAGTCAGTCGGAATGGGCAACAAGTAGTGCGGCATCACTGAATAAACAGACTGTATATAGCTTAACGCAGAAAGAAAGGTAACTGTCTTTGTAATCTTCCATCTTCCAGTCTCGACTGCACTTTTCCTCTCTCTGCCTCTTTCCTTCCACACCTCGTCATCCTCTAGGCGGCAAGATAGCTGCGAGATGCGTTCATCCTATTTACAACACCTTCGGCGCGTCGTGCCTCGTGCTTTTCCGAAGACCAATGAGCCCGGGCACATAGAAAACGCGGGAACGAGAACGACACGAGTTTATTAGGTGCGCTGAAAATACATAGCAGTCTGGCCTTGTACTCTAGCACAGCGAGTACGTTACGCGGTAAGCGCACGACACAGGAAAGGAAAAACGTGCACTCGTGATTCGGATGTCCGTCACGAAGCTCAAAGGAAATAAAACAAGAGGCTAAAATAAAATGGGGGAGTACGCGTGCGTCGATAAAACAACTCCGGGGTCGTCCTTTTGCCCGCAGTTACGTGTCTGCCTGCGCCATTCTTTTTTTTTTTTCATCGGGAAAACGTGAATACTGAGGAGATTGCGCACGTCGCTGCTTTTATTCGCTGCTGTTTCCATTCAGGAGTCCGCGTTATCGGGTTAACCCAGAAGGTAAAGGTGTGCTGCTCACATAAAGCCGGTCGGTATGCAGTACAACGTACAGCGATACTTAGGCTTTTCCTGACTTCGACTGAGAGTGCATTCTTGCATCTGGCCGTGCGATAAACTTTCACCTCGCCGGTGTAAGCGGATTAGGAGCGACGCAGTCACTGACGTAACGAACGCCAGTGGCAGGTGCGGAAGGAAGGGGATGTTGGAACGAAGCTTTACTCGAATCGATCCCATCATGACTCTCCCTGTAAATGCACAGTGTTGTGACAGCCGCCATTTTCTGTTCTACGCGACAGTACGCACCAACTCTTCAGAAATAGCCGAAGAAGCGGCAATCGCCTTGGCGTTGACAAACCCGTGATCGGAAGTGATTGTCAGCGATTCAAAAGCAGCCATTGGCAATTTCGCCAAGGGCAGAATATCTCCCATCTCCTTGGGAATTCTCAGGAATTACCCGAAAGACAGGACAGACGTGGAATTGGTTTGGGTACCGGCTCACTCGTCAAACCCGGGGAACGAGGCAGCCCACGATAAAGCTCGAGGATCTATCGGCCGAGCTGTGGACGCTAACTCGGACGTCGAAATGACGAGAGACGGCCTTAATACCTACCATGACATTACTCAGCATTACAGGCTAGAAAGGCTAACCTTCCCTGCTCCACATAAAAGCCTAAACAAATAACAGGAGGCACTGTGGAGACAACTTAAAACAAAACTCTCCCTAATCCAGCTGTCCTAAGCCATGTGTACCCGGATAGATTTAAGCCGGAGTGCAGAAAATGCGGCGGCAAAGCCACCGTAGACCACATCTTCTGGGACTGTCCGAGAGATCCCCCACCAATATCGCTCAAGAGGCTCGCGATCTCGGGCCCGTGGGAGACCTTGTTGCTCAGCTCCGACCTGGAAACCCAAGTACAGGTGGTGACGAGAGCTGAAGAGGTCCCGCCAGTCTCCACTGACGGCCACCTAACAAGATCAACAAACACATTTATAACTCCAGCCGATAGTAAACGTTTTCCAATAAAAAAAATACTGCGAGAGCTGTTAGCGCCTAAGCCAGGATATCTCGGTTTCGCCGACTTATAATCCGTGTGTCTACCTACAGCTATATACTCTGTGTATGATCGCCTGTGCTTCCGCAACGATCTCGTGATTTTACCATCGGCTTCCCAAGCAGCGCAGTGCGAAGCTTTTTGCCGATTGCCGACGTCACTACATTCCACTTGCGCACGACCTGTCGCTGAATTCCGCATCACGTTGGGGTAACCATCTTTTTCTAAAATACAGTTTTCTGCGATTTTCGCCCTCTTTACGGGGTTCACTTGTATACAAGTAGTACTTTAAGAGAGCACTGTAAGAATACTGGACTGTTTAGCTTTTGGTCACATGCATGCTCGGTTTGTGTGCTTGCGTGTGTGTGTGTGTTTAGGGAAGGGGGGAGGAGTTATAAACACGGCTGTCGTTAATGACCCTCATTTAGTGAAAGCAGCCCATTCCGTCATCATCAATTATGACGCACGTGCGAAAAAAAAAAGGAAAACAGTTGAGCTTGCTACCCGCTCGAGGCGCTCGCTGGTCCAGCGCTATCCGCCGGGTGGGCGGTTGTGTGTGTGTGTGTAGAGGGGGGAGGGGGACGTCTCGGCGTTCGGATGGCGGGAAGAGGAGTACGCGGCAGCGCTCCGCTCGGCGCCCGACATCCGCTGCTCCGGGCAGAGCCGGACGGCGGCTGCGGGACTTCCCAGAGAAGCTGCGAGAAACGTTACTAAATTTAGCAGGAACCGGTGTGGTCGCCGAAGCCGCGCGCGCGGAGCGCGCCGAGCTGCTGTTTCGGAAGTTCCTAAAGGGAGGCACGAGCCGCCTCGTGTTCACGGAGAATTAAGGGAGGCCGCGCAATTAAAGGCTCCGCCGCACTTCCTTCTCAACGCGGCGGCGATCCTCGCGGCAGTCTCCGCCTAATTCCACCGGGGAACGAACACGGCTGCGGTGGACGCGCCTCCTGGTCGATGCCAATCGCACGCACTCGGCTTCCTCTTCCCCGCCGTGTTCCGCCTGCCCGGGGGCCAGCGCGTCTCCCAGTGTGTCACGACGTAGGCGGAGGTCATCGCGAAGGGCCATTGTGGCGCCCCCAGAATCCGTGGCGCTGCTCTTGTCGTCATCCTCTGCGCGCCACGTCGCCCACGTATGGGCGCGAACGGCGCAAAATGCAACGCCGCCTGCCCCTGTCTATATATATCGCGAAACTATGCGATGCGCCGCGCACAACGGTGGCAGAAAGAAAAGCGATACGAGCCTTCGCACCCGCTTTTTTTGTTGTACGTTCCCCTAGTGCGGGGAGAAGCGTGACTCGGTGCGCGTTAAGATGAAGGAAGCTGCTGCTGAATTGCCAGGAAGTCCCCATGTTGTGGGAAAGACACTGAATTCTGTCCGCAGTATCTGACTGAGAGGCATACAGAGATGCTAACCGGCAGATACATAAAAAGGAGGAAAGGGTGAAGTGCAGTGCGGTATTTCTCGTGAAGGCGCCATGACATTTAGGTGCTAAAGCACAGAGAGTAGTTTGTGCCCTCCAAAAAATCGATAGCTTTTTCTCATTCTGTGGGAATGACATATCAACTGGCTGAATACTTTTTTTCATGGCTGATAAAATGCTTAATAAAGAAACGTGTTGGTCGGCACCCTTAAAAAAAAAACAGCCATCGCCGCAATGTGGAATAATTAAGGCCAGCGCACGACCCCTCACCGGAACCACTCACCGCGCGTGCCAAACATTTCGCACACGATCAATAGAACTGTATGCGCAAACAATAGCCCTTCGAATGAAGTGAAGCCAACTCAGCCCAGTTCCACTGAGTGTGCGGTCACAAGGCGATACGCGGCAACGTGATGGCTATGAGAGCAGCTGGGAGAGCCTCCGGATCTCCGGCCCAGGCCCCTGCAAACCGAATTACTGACCATACGGGGGCAGTACGTAGCTCTCAGTGGGGATGAAGTGGAAGGGGAGGCTTCGTCTACTGACAAACGAACCCCTTTGGCGGATAAGAGAAGCGCAGGTAATAAGCAAAACTGCTGATTACGAAGAGGCTCTGAAGCCAAAGCGGCGTGAAAAGCTATGCTCAGGAGCCTAATCCGCGTGGAACCTATGCCAACTCTCTATGACCGGTCAGCTACAGTTCTGCAAAAGCTTCGGACGTTTGTAGCGACGAAACTCTCAAAGTCGGCTCTCTCTTTCACTCCCGCAGAAACCCACGAAGACTTCGATGCGAAAGCGCAACTTGTACTGCGAAGCCAGCTGCGTACCGAAGTGCACCGCCCCCGCAAGTGCACCGATCCAAAGATGTGCCCCTTAGTGCCGGGCAGTGGTGGAACAAGTCACCCTTGAGCACCTGTGCCCAGACATGAACGCTATTCGCCAGCGAGTTCCTCGCGACCTCCTGAAGGAACTTACTATGATCATGAGGACGTGTAGCACGTGATCAGCGCATGCGAGCGCTTCTCGTTGTTCGGGTTTTCCGTAAAAACAGCGTGTTCTGCTTGCGCTTCCTTGCGAATTCACGACTCGAGCTGCGAGACCTTCTGACCGCCCGAAATATGCATGGGTGCTGTTCCTGCCGTTCCTGTGGAACGCAAGACGAACGGGCGAAGTGTCGCGTTCGCCTGATTGGGTTCGCTACGTATTAGTCCATGACCCCATTCTCAGTCACTTGAAGTACTATCCCAGGCGTTTACCTGGGACGACATTTTTTTTTCTTCAAATTTCTATGCAGGGCTGCGTGTTTCTCGTTCCATTCTCTGTACATTATTTCAAATTCTCAAGGTTCTTGGGTCTTGTGACACCGAAAGAAGCCGCTTCTGTCTTGTGGTCTTACTCACATGACACGTTCACTGACATGCAACTCGTGACAATGCGTTGACGACAAAAAAAAATATAATTCAGAGAAATAAACGTTCCTGCTTATACGACTGTAGTGACACCGAGTACTGTTTATTTGTATATCTCCCAGAAAGTTGCCTATGTTAACAGGTTGCCAGCCAGAAGAACGTCTTATGCTCTCTTTTTTAGACTAACCAGTTTTTTGTGAGCCAATATCAATTTTTTTTCGTACTTAAATCACCTCTGAAATGAAATGAAACGCTCTGCGATCAGCTGAATGCTACAGAGTTTCACTAATTCCAGAGAAGTTAACTTTCCCTTTTCTTCTTTTCTGCTCATTTTCCTTTACAGCGATGGCAACAAGCAGCTCTTCGAACGGATTTTTCCGCGTTCGCGATCAAGTTTCTCACCCTCGCTTGTCTTCCCGTGGCGCCCTCGCGTTCGTACCGGAACCGGCAGGTTCGCACCTAACAGCGACAGTTGTTCGTGGCGCTGCCGCCTGACTTCACGATGTCCGTGATACAATGCGTCAGCCTCTCGCCGTTAGAAGTCCATCAGTGGAGAGCAACCGCAAGGCCTCTCCCCACCTCCTCTCTCTTCCTGCCGACGACTGCGGCCGCCTGGCGAACCCCTGCGCGCAGCCACGAATTCACTCTACACCGAATTCGCCATTTGTGACGCTGCACGTCAGTGTTTCAGTGGGCGCCACCTTTTAAACCACGCTTAGCGTCGAAAGACGACTCGCACTCGATCGGCATCACGACGCACCACGACTTGGAAGCGGCCGTCTGGATACAACGCGCCAACAGCAGCAACGCGGTGATTAATTGCGCGGCGACCGTAAGACTGCTCGTAGGGCCCCCAACCAAGCTTCCTCATCGACATCCGCAACATTATCTCCGGTAGCCTTACCACCTAAATGCCGCTCAAGTCACGATTATTTGTGCGTCGTTGTCTATACGTGTTACGCGATAGCGTAAGTGACTCAGTTTACTTTAGCCATTTATGTATTTTCCGAATCTAATATAAAGGCACAGGCTAATTAATTTATTTTTCCTGACAAAATTTGGTTGTGTGTTTATGCCAATGAATCTTTCGGCTCATAACTGTTTTAAAATAGGATGCATGCGCGCCGAGTTGTGGTCCATGGGTTCAGTTATCTTGAAGAAAGATGCGATACTGATAAACATTTTTCCCGATGTTTAACAGCGTGGCGTTTTAAGCTAATGTAATCTAACGGCTTAGCTAACTTTACGCGTTGGTGCAAGTTAAAAAGAATGGTAAAGCTCGTTCATTATTTTTCTGTTCTTGCTAGTTGGCCGCGGTGTCGTTCATTTGGCGGTTCAGTAAGAGAAAATCTGTCTTAAGAAGCTAAGGTGATTGTTCTTAAACGACTGCACCTACTAATATGACCCACATTGTTTAAAGAAATAAATTGCGTTTAAAATAATGAAAACCGAACCATTCTACGCATTTGCGCACAATTCATGAACCACAGAAGCGTTTAATGCTCGTTCGTTGTTGCTCCCATTTTTTTTTTTTGCGAGCCTGTGACGTGATTGTGTTTGAAAAAGTGCCGTAGAGTTACACAATTTACACTGTCGCATCTAGGTGCAATAGGGCGGTGCGCCAGCCTGGTATTCCATAAACATGCAAGAACTTAGTTTATCAGTGAATATTATTTCGAGAATAGCAAGGAGACAGCCCTTGCAATACAAGGATCACTTGCAATTACAGCACTGGACTTTCTGCCGAGTGGTCAATTACCTTGTGCACGAGGAATTATGCTGGGTTTGTATCCCAGTACCACCAGGAGTCCGCCGGCTTCTTCTAATGAGCGTGTAGCGTTCTTGGTATGTTGCTTGTCTTTCACCGATGCTAACGATTTGGAAAACCGGCCACCATGCGGCTTCAGGTGAAGCCTGCTCCACAGAATGACGACTTTTTGTAGGGACAAAAATGCGTCTAAACAAGTAAACAAGGCTCGTCAACAATGAAAAGAAAAAAGGCGCAGTCTGTCACAGTTGGTTGAAGGTAAAATCTCGATGCGCAAACCCGAAGACTCGCATATCGGGCATACGAGGCCTGGAGGAAACTGTGACAAAAGTTTGATGAAGCTGATCGAGACATCTCTTCATTTCTCTTTCATTGCCTCTTCTTTTTATATTACAAATTCCCTACATTTTTTTTTGCTAAATTCATCATTTATTTGATAGCAAAAAAAAATATTCAGGCACGTACTGGCCGGACACGTACATACTCTCCACATATGTAACAAAAAAGTATCATTGTTGCCATGTAAGCTGCAGCAAGAATGTTACAGTTCGCATCAAGTTTGACAGAGTCAGCCAAAGTTACCTCCAGCTGTTTTCGGTATAGCTTGGCCAAGTCTGCATCAGCTCCGGCAACGCAGCATGCCCCTATATCAGAAGTGATTTCGCAGATTTGCGCAGGGAGGGTTGCTAAAAGTTGACTATCGGATTGGTGAACCTGAGTAAAGAAAGCCATTTAGTACCCGGCGCTTAAGAGTGGCTGATTTAATTAGTCTCATATTTTGAACTTGAAGGTGCAGCACTGCTCCGGCATACAGCGACAAATATTGTCTTGTCAAACAGTGCTATGGATTATGTGGCATAGTTTTTTTATTCATTATTCAAGAGTGGCTTTTTCCTTTCCTTGTCACATAATTTCTAGCCTGTTATCTAGATAATGACGTCGAAGGCCCAGCGCGTTCTGGTGCTGAAGCCTTCTGCATCACAATCAATGGAAGTTACTCACCAAAAACACAGCTTACAATTTCTTTTGTATTTTTTTTGCGATGGTACCCGCTACAGACACTCAGAAAGAAGTTCCCGAAAGTTCTCGGAACGCCGTGTGGCGTTTCTTGTTGAATGTACACTACACTACGACACAGCTGCCACCCAAGTCCGCAGTCGAGAGTGTACACGTGAGAAGCCTCGCAGATCTACCCTTGCAAGAGCAGAGCCAGTCACTCCGGCCCGCGAGCGCCGCGATTTGCAGCCGCTATCGATCTTCCATCAAAGTGTATGCTTCCGTTTCGACACACGATGGCATGTAGGCAAAAAAGAAGCGTCGGTACGATTGGTGCGCCGCCCTCTCTCTTTGCTTTGGTTCGTGCACGACATGTTTCCACTGCTGCAGAAATAAAGCCATAAATAAAGAAATAAATCATCTGACGCAATGTGTGGATTTTCGTCCATCAAGGCGGGTACAGTTCAACAACTTCTCTTCTTTCTATTCTGTCTCATTCCTATAATCCGCCGCACCCAGAGGCCTATAGGCACTGAAAAGGGAACCAAAGGAATAGAACGGGAGTAAAACTCTTGCATTATCGGGCAGCCCAGCTAGCCAAATGCATGAAAAAGGACAGGACTATACAGTTCAGTGCTGTACAGTGTTAACGATCATTGTAGTTGCACGGTGCATGCAAACAGCTCTATAGCATCAGCTTTATAGCGCGTTGACAGTGCTATGAGCATCACATAAAGCTTTAACATTCTCATTCAGAAATACTAGTCTACTTCAAGTGCGAGTTGCATTTTGCTTTCGCAGTTCAGCTTGCTCAGCGGCAGATATACAAAAATAGTGACCATAGCCGTAAAACTCTGGCCACAACGACGAAGAAATGATGTTGGAGTGGAAAGCTTATGTGCCATCTTTTGATAGGCTAACAACAACAACAACAACAACAACAACAACAACAACAACAACAACAACAACAACAACAACAACAACAACAACAACAACAACAACAACAACAACAACAACAACAACAACAACAACAACAACAACAACAACAACAACAACAACAACAACAACAACAACAACAACAACAACAACAACAACAACAACAAGTTAAAGTGCCGGCGCGAAGTTCGATTTTTTTTCTTTGTCATCCCAGCCCAAGTTGCATGTGATGTGCGTAGTGTTCATCGCACGATCTTTGCACATACTGCACGAAAAGGAGCGAGGAGATCCTCGCTACTTTTCTATGCCCTGCGCTGTCGAAATTTACCCGACGACGAGCACAATCAAAAACATGCGCTGAGCAACACGCTAGGGGAGGAGAGAGGTGCTGCTCAGTGTCAGGTAGTGTTCAGCTACTTTGCGATCAACTGAAACGAGTTTCGTTGGCGCTTCCTGTAACAGCGCCCATAGCAGGCTGCGAGATGGCATGCGCTCTAGCAGCGTTTTGGATTTAATGTTGGTGCGATATTTGGAACATGACGTTGTGCTGTTGATTGAGAAATGGGACACGTGTCACCTGGAAAGAAAAAATCGAATACAATGGAGAACACAAAAGAAGACGAAGAGTCCAAAAACGAGCAGATGCCACTGCTGCAGAACGAAACAGGAATCTCGTCGAATTCACACTGTGTGAACGTGTATTGTGCTGTCACGCTTAAAAGCGTATTCGCCCAGAACATTATAGGCGCCGGAGCGAAGCTGGAAGGGTAAATTAATATGCATGCGGAAATGTGAACGCAGGTAGGCTGACAAAGTTCTCATTTGATTATCATGCTGGAGTGTGCTGCAAAGTAACTTCCTGCAACAAGAATACGTGAGGTTGTTTTGAAGCAGCACTGCTGCGATAGCCCCAGGGCTAAGCGGTCGGGCCGAGGCATATCGCAGCGCACGGGAGTTGATCGCCGCTCATGGGTGCCGCTGTGCCTAGGCGCCTTTCGAAAGATGTACTGTATACGGGCCGTGTTAAAACATGCTGCAGCACATGACCTTCATTGCTGTGCAGTCTACCACCTAGCAGTGTTTCGCATCATTACTTTTCTCAGGCATCTGAAACGTAGTTAAGACTTTGAATGATACCGCCAAAGGCAACTGAGCTTCTCCTAGATTTAACTTCATTCTTTAAGTACAAGCTTGCAGTCAGACAGTTAAAGCTCCACAGAGCATATTCTCTAGAAGTCTCCAAGGTCCCAACGCTAGAAAACCGAATGATAGCTTGGGCTTTGAAACCAGTTTTCCTCTGCGGTGTTGACTGCCCCGGTGACGTTCTCTGCCACTGCGGGCGGAGAGTCGCATGCACCAGAGAGCGCCAGACAGGGTCGTGCATGCTTCGGCTCAGCCCAGCGCACGCGATAAACAGGTGCTCCCACTGGCGAGACGCTACTCGAAGTGGAACGGTATTGTCCGAAGCAATGCTAGCGTTGCAGTACTTCCCCGATGGTAACAATGCGACTAGCTGGCCAGACGCCGCGCTTCTGGAGGCTACACCTGGATGAGAACTGCGTAGGAGGGTTTCCGCAAACCACCACGGGCAACCTAAGATTTTAGCCTTGCTATAATCTCCTGTCTTACGCCTTGAGGCAATATTAAACGCACCGAAAAATTTCAGCCGCTTACTTTCTTGGTGCGACGAGTGACAAGCTGCAGCAGATGATTCGGTGGATTCGTGGCTGAAGGGAAGTGTACTCTGCATCATGATCTGGGTTAGGTCCTCGGGTTCGAATTAGGTGGCCCAAGCTGAATTTCTCCGAAGGGTAGAGACCAACCGGGATCTTCGTACGCATGCATGCACTTGTCTTTTTGCTGACGGCATGCGGACGGGACGAAGACGAAGCGAGACCGGGCAACTAAGTTATTTTAATGTGGCGGTGCTAAAAAGAAAGACTGCTTCAAATACTAAGAACCGCCGAAGTGATTCTCAACCATACTCCGGCTTTATCTCCCATCCGGCTGCGCAGCACTTTAAGCTGCACGCTACTGAGTCTACGGTACCCTGTTGACAGCTGATGGCTGTCGCGTTGTAAGGAAAAAGCGGATTCAATTTCGTTGGTGATATTTTGTGAACATACCGGCATTTTCGAAGGTAACTAATAAATGTCTTTGGAAGCATCATAGCGTATTAAACCCCAAAAATGCTCTATTTGTGCTTTTTATGTCTTTAAAATTGCCATGGAGAACTCCACACTATATGTTATGTATCATTGTTTCATGCGCCCATGAATAAAAAAAAAATAATGACACCTGCGCACTCTGATAGCTTAACTTTGGCACCTTGTCATAGAGTTCTGTGGCCTCAAGGCAACAGCTTCCAAAAGAAATGTCAGCGCGAGGAAATAATTCGGCGCATTGAGTGTATCGCGCCCATTGCAGCCAGACAACCTTTAGGAGAAGAAAATTTATAGTTACTTTTTTCTATTTGCCGTCTTTATCGCGCAGTAGGGCTGTTTATTCAGCTACGTTATAAGTTTATGCTGCGCTTGCTAAATAGCCCGTGAAATAGGCTCAGCAGCGTGACTCAACAGAAACAGCGCGGTCAACACGTGCAGCGCGTACGCCTGCGTGCGCCGAAGAATGAAAAAAAAAAGGCATACAAAAGAGAGAGAGAGAGAGAAAGACGAGCAGAAAGACAGGGAGGTTAACTAGGCGACGCCCAGTGTGCTACCCTACACGTGGGAAGTTGAACGCAGGGAGAAATAGAAAGGGGGGAGAGGAAAGAGAGATCACTAAGGCATACACAAGAACAAAATAAAACTAAACACGATCCGAACCACACTGCACATTCTGCGCGATTCTACAGTAGCAATCAAAGGCACTAATAAGCTAATGCGGCTGCTACTAAGGTGTCACAATGATGTCCACTGTCAGCCGTGTCCTTTCCGGAGTCATTTTTTAGAGTAAAACTAAGAAAACAAATATCACTTTAAGGTCAATACATCCGAAACGTTTCCAAAATTTGAAGCAGATTTTTAGTGCGGTTCCTAACAGCTGGTGAGAAGTAGAAGAAGAAAGCCAGTTCTCAATTAGCTGAAAAAAAAAATCCTCCAATCTCTTGCCCATACTCTCGTAAAAAAAAAAAAGCAATACGACTGTATTAGCAGGTATAAACCTTCACTACGTATTTAGCGGTTGAGATGTAGTCTAAAGATGTTGAGGGAATGAGTGTTCTACGGCTTCGTGAGTTGAAAATCTTGACTATGTGAAGCTTACTGCGTCCGTTACTCGCTTACTGTGCCCGTTAGCCTTAGTCCAAAAAGGCACCTAGGTGTTTTTTTTTTTGTATGTGTGGTCGGTAACGGGAGCTTTTACGCAATTTTTTCTAGTCGGCTTTTCAGTCTACAATGCTATATTCGCTTGCGCAGTCACTGACAAGACTTTACAGGTTGCAGGTTCAGGAGTAAAAAAAAAAAAATATCTGTCCGGTCAAGAGAACCAATTCACTGAAAAGCATGCATGCTCCATCTCCTGGAACGAATACTGCAGCTGGCTAGGCAGCAAGCCAACGCGGCAAGAATTTTTTTTTTTTTTTCTGGGAACTCCCATCCGCAAACTTTTGTCTATGGCTGCATATTTGTTTTGTGCTGGCAAATGCGACCTGTAAACGCTATTACTGCGTATTCAAGTCGCAGTCCGACTCACGTCGTTATCTCCAATGGAGAATACTCTTTCCTATTCCTTTGTGCACTTTGCTTTGTATAATCATTGTTTCACCGATGAACGCGCCGTTTGTGGCGGCCCTGTCACAAGGCACTGGCGTCTTCCATCCTCTTTAGTACAGTGAAGGGAACCTCCTCCATTGGCGTTTGATGCTGGTAGTGGTGCTTCCGGTCGTTGCAACACCGGCTGTGGCTTTAATTGCAAAGTGAAGGTGCATCACATGAATTTAATCAATTGGTTATTTTTATTTTGCTTAGGCCGCCGCGGTGGCTGAGTGGTTATGGCGCTCGGCTGCCGGCCCGAAAGACGCGGGTTCGATCCCGGCCGCGGCGGTCGAATTTCGATGGAGGCGAAATTCTAGAGGCCCGTGTACTGTGCGATGTCAGTGCACGTTAAAGAACCCCAGGTGGTCGAAATTTCCGGAGCCCTTCACTACGGCGTCTCTCATAGCCTTAGTTGCTTTGGGACGTTAAACCCCTATAAACCTAAACCATTTTTGTTTTCCTAATGTCACAGGCAAATGACAGCAGTAGCTCAGCAGTTCCACAAGGTACATTCTCTAAATTGAGCCATGCATGTCGTGCGCTTGCCTCTGTAGCTTCCAGCCGCAGCTCCGCAGCAGCTCGCGTTGGCCCCTCAAACGCCAAGTCTCCTGTTTACACCTTTCAGCCGACACAATGAGGAACGCTTCTTCCCTCTTTCCTGCTAGAGAACAAAACACCATGCCTGGCAGTACCCCGGACGTGCTGCTAACTGATGTGAAAGCCAGATGTTGGCAGGTGTAAATAAAAACATAAACATAAATCGGCTATTTCTGGCCGTGGCCTTGTATACAGAGCATGTCCCGAGCTATGACAGAGATGAACAAACATGAGTATTGAGGCATTGTTCGTTGTTACGTGTAGGAAAGCGCTAACAATGGGATATAGCCGAAGACCAGCACGATGCGGCGCCACAGGGTATACCAGAAGGAAGTTAGGCGCCTCAAACGCCGAGAATCTTCGATTGTTTGCCGCGCCTTATGCCTCCCACAGCTTGCGCATTAAAACAAAAACAAATATTCAAGCCACACATTTGATCTCAGATCTGCATGTCAAGGGGCCTCTATTTTGTCATGTTTTTCTTTTCGGCTTAGTTATTTTCTATTTTCGTTACTTCTCAGCACTACCTTTGAAGCCGCAGCGAGCGGCATACATTATTTGATAGATATGAGCCGTGGTTTAACTAGGGGCAGCGAGAAATGAGAGAAGGCTAAAGAATGAATCGATAAAAACAGCGCCACAACATTAGTCCTCTGTGACGACAGAGTGGTATGGTATGGTATGGTATGGTATGGTATGGTATGGTATGGTCCTGGGGCCTAACGTTGTGGCGATGTGGGGCACTCCGTGGATGCAGCGTTTCGCTTACCGCGGAGGGGTTCGTATTCTATCGGGAACAAAGGGAGGGACGACAAAGCGTGAACAATCAGTTGCTTTTTATTGCAAATGCAAATAATACAAAAAGCGGGCCAGCTAGCTACAAAGCATCAACGTGGAATTCCTCTAACGAGAAGGCTACGTAAGAGGGGATTCCGACTTACTGCTGCAGGGGCAGGGGGCGCTACTTCAGCGCTATCCACGTCGACCGGCCGAGACTGACGGCCGGGTCTTCAGGTGCTCGCCGCATTCTTGGAACAGTGCCATCCCCGGGCAGTTGCCTTCTTCCTGTCCTCTCTCTGCACTTTTACTCAGCTAGCCGCAGCTCAGGTGCTTCAGGTTTCGATGGCAGGTGCCGCGGCTAGCAACATCTTTTCCTTCCGTTTTTATTTCATTAATATAGAGTCACTAATAATAATAATTTGGCGGCAGAGGCGGCAAGAGCGCGCATTTGCTGCTCTCGCTTCGTTGCCCGGAACCGGAAGTCCAGCGGCAGGGCGCGGAACCTTCCCGTGCGCGTGCCGCGGGGGGAGAAGACGAGAGCGCGCGGCCACTACCCCTCGCGACCATGGCCGAATCCCGAAGACTCACCGGCTCCGTGGAATTCCGCGTAGCCGTCTAGGTGACGCTCCCGTCGCTGCTTCCGCTTCCTCAGGAAACAGCCGACACCCCTGCCCTACCGGCGCTGTCCCGACGCATGATAGTGATGATGGTCGGCCACGCCGATAAAGAGCTGAAAACAAGTTTTCCACAATTCCACAGCGTTCAGGAGCTTTTCACTTGGGCTATGAGGAACGTCGTAGGGGGAACTCCACATCGTGCGCGGCAGTATCTGTTTTCCAGTAGAAAAGGAAACATTGAGATTTAGCTCCTGCTACTGAGCGGCCACTGCTGCCGCCGTGTTTAAAATGGGTACGTATCACGTTTTAACAAACGAATACATTCGTGTAATATCATATGATTAGAAGATAAAAGAGGGCCCCTGTAACAGATGCGCCTACAGCAGCTACCTGTAAATTGTACGTCAACGCTGCTTGGTCGTCGTTCTGTCAGACCACTTAGAAAAAAATGCACAAAATCACAAATCACGGTAGAAAACCGTCTGAAGTGTCAGTAATTCATAAGGGGCAAAAACTTCCGCGAATATGCTGCTACTACGCAGTTGATACTCGGAGCATCAACCTGTTATCGATAATGCAATCGAAGCCCCTGCACGCTTGATTGATAGTTTCCTGAAAAGCATGGTCACTGAAGCGCTCATCTCAAATAGGTAGCACATACCGTAGGGATAAGTTATACGAACGCGTTTTGCGCACTACGAAACCAAAGCATGTTATCGTGCGTTGCGCTATCCGATGTATTCATGTGATGTCACGGGCGCCATTTTGTGCTACAGCGTGCAGCTTCAGCAGCACAAAACCGTAGCAAGGCGATAATGCGATCAGATATGCTTGCAGATTTTCGCCCTGCTATAGTTGCTACATGCACCACAAAATGGTTGCCATTGTGACGTCGATGCATACTCCCTACAGTGCGCGCGAGTCATTTGCTCCGCGAAATAGAACGTTGCATGCGAAATACTGAGTGTTTCAGCGAATACTTAAAAAAAAGTGCCTAAATATAGAGAGCTCTAAATAGAAATAAAATCTTTTCAGCAACACACTTTCAGTCTCGGAGGAAGTCCGCTGCTATAAAATAATACTAATAATTCGGTCAGTGATTGAAGTTAATTCACTAATTAACATTTAAATTAGCGCAGTATGGTTGTTAGCGCCGAAGGGAAGTTCGAATCCACAAAAAAGACAATGCCATATCAGTATTTCAAACTAAGAAAAAATCATGCTCTAAAGCTCTGAAGCGAGGAAATGGACCGCACCTCATGGACCGATGCGAGCATAGCCGCGTCGAAAGGATCAAGCAAACTAGGGAAATATTGCGAACGAATTGCTGTAGTGCTTACAGTACAGTCTGGAAGAGATGTGAGCCCTCGAAGGTGGTTTCAAAATCATACGATTCCGTGACGCTAAGGGACTGGAAACGCAAAAAAATGTTGCTTGACGGGGCGCGTGACGTGGATGCGCTACCAAGCAACCCCTGAATTTTTGTGGCCAACTTCATCCCCCCTTGTCAACAGTGGCATGGGTTTCAGCATATCACGAGCACTGAATTCTCCTTTCACGAACGATATTCGGTTGTTAAGAAACAAGCCAGTGAAACTTCGGTTAGAGTTGAAGAACTATACCTCAGACCTTAGCCAAGAAGCAGTTCAGTGTGTTCGCGAAATTTCCGTGAAAGAAGAACGCAACAAAGCCAGCGAGATGCCTCCTTGTTTCCTCTATAGCACGCGCTCGAGCTTGCTTTGTATTGTGAAGAAGGTTCGCGCTTCGGTAAGTATGCGGAACCCGGACGCCAACACGACCTAGGAACGCAAGGACGCTAGAAACTAAGCGCTTTCCGGTTTACCTGTTCATCGGGAACTGGGCTAAGCGGCGCGCGCCTGTTTCGTCTGAGACAGAAAACAAAAATAGCGAAGAGCGAAAACGCGGTAGTCGTGTTTTACAAAGTGACAGGCGAAGAATGACAAGAGCGGAGAGAGAGAGAGAGAGCGCGCAAACAGCAGCGCCAAGAAGAAGAAACGGGGAAGACCGTGCAGAGGTGCCGGCGCCGCTGTGTCCTTCCCCTAACTCGCGCGGCAATTAAGCGGCCACTGTTGCGAGCCCGCGCACTGCAGTCATGATGAGCGGCGGCGGCAGCAGCAAGAGAGATCGCGTACACCCGGCTCTGCGGTCTCCGCATGCATGCACGCGGCGGAGTGACGTGCGGGCACACCCGGTGTTCGGTGGCTTCTATTTCGGCGCCCGGCAGGTCGACTCTTTCCCTTTCTGTTACAGTTTTCTCTAGGTCAGTTCCCGGCTGGAGGAGCGGACGCTTCCTCCTCCCGCTATATAAGCGCCGCGCGGCCCACCGCGGCATGCCAGTCGCCTCTGCTGACGGGTCCTGCAGCGACAGACCACAGTGCCGCGCGCATCGCGTGCATCATCTCCTCTTTGCCGCCGTGCACTCGGGTTCGGCTCTTCGCTGGTGGCCAGCAGCACCTTCTTGGACGCCGGGTTTTGTTATCGGCTCCGTCACCGATCAAGCACCATGAGAGGCGTGGTGAGTGGGAGCCCTCCCCTCCGTCCGTTCCGGTGATGCCGCCGGCGATTGCTCGGCGGTGTTGGAGGGCACCGCGCGCAGAATCGAACGGTCGTAGGTGGCGTTCTTTGCTTTTTGCTTTGGTGTGCGTGCGCGTTACAAAGAGGGATAAAGATAGTGCTTCTTAAAGGGGGACGTTTGCAGCGCTCTTCGGTCTAACAGCGTTCGTCAACAAGTGGGAACGCGGATAACGTGCAGTCCGGGTCTCCTCGTGTTCCGAGCTGTGTGGGCACCGGTGAGAGAAAGCACATTTTTATTGGTCAGGCCCTAACTACTCGCACTAAGCTCTTGTGCTATTATTATCGAGAAAGTTGCTCATTGTTCTTTCAAAGATCAAAGACAAGAAATTAGGGCCAGCCACGGGCAGCTATCCTGTCAGGTGGCCAAACCTCCTTGTTTCTGAACACACCATGAGAACCTTAGGCTGATTATAGACTAGATTTTGGGGACAGGGACAGCCTGCGGAAGCTCACGATCTTGCTAGCCCTACGCACTCGCTTGTTAATTCATGTCTAGGCATGCTTCCCGCAAAACAATTCCGACGGTGTAATTTTTGCTTTTCGGATCGCTTATGCCATTGGATCTGTCATGGGTAAACGCTATGCTTGTGCAACTATACAGCTTCATTTTTGCTTGAGAACAAGGGCTTTTTGATTCACCTTACAATTGACTGAATGCAACGGCTTCGGCATTGAGTGGCGTCTTGGGCCGGTGCCCTCATTGAACGAGAACACGTGCAATGAAAGCAGCGATCCAGACTAATCCCCTTGCATTCGTGTAATTGTTACCTTTAGTAAAAACTCAGACTCAAGTATTGCAATGAAAAGGTAAAGCAAAAGAAGAACAAACAAACAAGATCACGTAAATGTCACAACAAAGGGTGGCTTAGGGTGGTTCCAAACAAAATAACTCGGAGAAAGAAAAGCAGAAAACCTAAAGAAAACTTAATTCAAAATAAGGTGGCTGTTTCTAGTCGACTGCCGAAAAAAAAAAAAACGGATAAATCTTTACATCTATCATATTCCGCATTATTCTTCAAGGTCAAGTCGTCAAAGTTAACACCGTCCTATCTGAAAAACCAGCATTGTCGCTGTGCGCACTTCACCAGCGCGCGCAGCCCAGAAGACTTGTTACCCGCCGGGGTGGGGCAGTGATTCCGCTGTCGCGTCGTGGGATCGAATGCCTGATTCAGCCCTTTACTGACGGCGTCTCTGATAGTTCGCGTTCAGATTCGGGTCGTTAAGCCACATCTACCATACCATACCGTGCCACAACAGGTCCGAGAAAAAGCCACATCCAAAACAATTCCAAAGCCAAGTAGAAACGAGGGGCATAACTTCGAGAACCTGGACTCGGTGGCAAACACTGTGTAGCACGGAATTCCCTCGAATTAGAGGGACAGCGGTCGAGCTTCGGAGAAGCCGCGCGCCTGAGGATGTCCGCACAAGTCAGAGCGGCCCGCATCTGACTAGCCCCGGGTTCCGCGCTTCGCATGTCGCATTTCACCACGACGGCACAGCGCAATGTCATGCTTAATGAGCATGGGCTTTGTACCCTCAGAGCGCAACAACAGCGAAGCGCGGCGCTTTGCAGTACTGCGTGGCCATGCGGTGCGCAAGGTCTTCGTATGTTAAAGCAACGGTGCCGAGATACTCTCCAGTGTCTCTAATGATCTCTTCAAAAGAAAACGTAAAAACAAATGACGAAGGAACCTTCGAAAAACAACTGCAGTGGAAATTGCCATCGTATGTACTGCAACAGACTATAGATCAAGCAAGCCGCCCCAGCTAACTCTCGTCCTTGTATATTTGTGCTATGCTAATAAAAGATGGATGAAAATAACATAATAGTAAGCGATCACTTGTTTGTAAATTGATCAGTTACTTTTTATGGGCTCTAATTGATGACTGAAAACAGTTACATTTCAGATGAAGTAATTGCAATTGGTTGCTCGATTTCTGTAATATGAACAAGACTGTTTCGCACCTGCGGAATGCATTGAAACGTTAGCGCTGTTATTGCCGTATAGATAGCCAGAAATCACTGGGAACGAAGTGCGCTACAGGACTGGGCTGCTTATAGACTGGCAGCTTCAACCTAGGTGTTAAAACGGGAACACCCTCTCATTTCTACGAATAGCATGAAAGCCTGTAGTACTTTTGTCTATGGGACGTTACAGTACTGTGCGCCTGTAGCGATCTTGCTGTGGACGGGCGAAATGAAGGTGTCCAAGGTGGCAGAATCGTCAAGCGCGGTCTCATTATGACGAGTTGCGCATGTCCCCCCAAAGCGAGCGCTTTGCCCACGCGAAACAGCCGTGCATTTTAAACCAGGTTCGCCGTCGTGGCTCTGGTGTTTTATGGAAACAGATACACGAGGAAAGATGAGAATATTAGGGCAATTTTTAGTAGACTATTGTTTTTTTTTTAGTGTGGACGCATTTTTCGCGTACAGGAGTGGGGGCATCTGACTGTAATTGATGTTGCAAAACTTGCTGAGATTTTCCTTCGCGTCAACAATATCTGCGGCAGCAGCAACATCCGGTCCATGCTTTCCTACGGTGGAGCAATTGCCGGCAGCAACTGCAAGGCTAATCCCACCGGTAGTTTACAACCACTCAATTCAACTCAACTCAACCAACAGACCAGTCGTCAGGAAAAACAAACTATTTCTTTTCCGAAGCAAGCATATATCACTTGAATAACACCTCACCAGGCTGCTTGAAGCGCCAATTATTTGCCTTCGGCTTAAAATCGTCCATTTTCCGCAACTAGCGCTACTCACACTGCACCGTCCTGATGAGCGAAGCCTCTTCTGACCACGGCTTCGTCAACATGAAGTTGCAGTCGTGTATCAACACGGGAAAAGTTCAAGGCAGTTCCCGGCGTTGAGCGCGATATAGGAGCAGTCGTAATGCCGTGTAAGTAGCAGCTGAACCTCATATGCGGAGCAACTTATCTAGCGAGAGGGCATAGTGTTGCGTACTCTTTTTTATCTCCTTAGTGGACGCAACGCGCAGTAGGGGGCACCCTAAGGCGATAATTTCCCCTTCCGCAAAGCATTTCTTTTTCTCACGAAGGAAAGGGTTCATAAAGATTTACTGCGCATACGATGACCCGTTAGCCTAAGGGAAAAGTGGTGAGGTGCGATGGGACAATTGCGAAGGCACGAGATAGCTACAACTAAGCTGTGGCTACTTGTAGGCGTGGGCATAACTCTCTAATTAAGCGCTGCCAACCATAGTTATGCGATAATCCTGAGTTGCAGGACATAACGCCAAGAGCACTGCGTTTTTCTCAGATAAGAATTATATGGATGGCAAAGGAGAAGCGACACGTCTGGCCACTTCACGTGCGCACAAAAGCTACGCAATTAGGACGCGGTATGCGTTCGCTCATTACGACGCCGACTGTGCCAACTCTTTAATGGTTTACACGGTTAAGTAACACATGCGCTTCTGATTATCCGCGTAAAAACGTCAACCACATAGACCTTGCCAGCGTCCTTCGTATCGTTGGTGTCAAAGTGCATTCTTGAATGCATAGTATTTTATTTACAAAATATTTCTCATAGTTTAATGGGAACGTCTATCGTCAGCAGCGAGGAGTTATGACTAAACCATAAGTTACCCTAAACTATTAATTTTGGGCATGGTTTAAAGACCTGATTTTCAAATAAGCCTCCATTTCTGTAGATTAGAACCTGATAAAGTTATCCGTGATTTAGTAG
The DNA here is from genome assembly GCF_052857255.1 of Amblyomma americanum. Lineage (NCBI taxonomy): Eukaryota > Metazoa > Arthropoda > Arachnida > Ixodida > Ixodidae > Amblyomma > Amblyomma americanum. The sequence goes on along the minus strand of NC_135497.1, from coordinate 153,145,033 downwards.
AACACGGGCTTCTATGCTGTACTGATGGACTGCATGTTCCAGTTAAAACTCTCGTGAATCTTTTAATGTAAGCGACTGTTTCTGGTTTGTGAAAATAAAGTATATGATTTTGCAGACTAAAATAAATTATGGTTTTCAGAACGAGCAAGTACCAAATGCTTGCCCATTTTAATAGGACTCGGGATGTTGCAAATGAACTAACGGTCAACCCATCTGCAGAATGCTTCATGAAGGGCCTTTTCAACGGGGGCTTTTTGCGATGCGTATTTTAAATTTCATTGGGTTCCGTGTACAACGGCGTCGATTTGGGTCTCCATAATTTTTACTTTTATCGGCGTATATTTATATTTTTGGTTATTCCTTTTTTTTTGTCACGGTAAGTTTAATACGTGCTAGAGTTATGGGTGCGTAATCATTGTGCATTTTGTCTCTGCCTCTCTGAACGCGATCCTCTGAGATGTTACATGAAGTTTCTTGTGGGACTTCAATCTTTAATAGTTGTAGTTTGTCTGATATTCTTCGCCGCACTCGCTGATACGCAGGATATACTGGAAGTGAGGTCTTGAGACGTACAGCCCAAGGGGCTCGCTTCTGAGCCGTTTAGCGGGGCTCCCTAGAACATCTAGCAATCCAAAGCTTGGGGGGATTCAGGACTCGAAACCATTTATCGTTAGAGAGATTACGGTCATTGAGTATGCATAACCAGGCACGCTGAATACCTCGCCAGCGAACCCCTTGGGCTGTATACTTTTGACGAGGAGTGCAAGTACTCCCAGGTGTGCAACGTTTGCCTATGTGTTTAGCTTTAAATGACACAAAAAAAAGCATCCAAAGCGATGAAGGTAATCGAGAATGGAACAACGAATAAGCTTTTTAGATATGAGACTGGTGGCACAAATCATGACACTAACAAAGTCGCAGTTCGACAGGTGCTGGACAACCCCTATGGTGTTGTCTCTTGCTCAGGGATTCTTTGACGCCTTGCTTCTCCTGCTTTGCAAGAGCTGTGGAAATTCGACTACAAACGTCAAAAAAGCTTGCCTTAAAAACTGCCGAAAAACGTATACTTATGGCTGGTTTTTGAAGTCACGTCCGTGTATTGCATAAATATCTACCGAAGGTGAAAATTTCCCACGACGTCATAACCCACGTCATGAATTCGCTTCCGCACGGAGCGCTGTAGATATGGACAGAAACCGAAGATGTGGAAGAACAACACGAGTACGAAGGAGGGGGCGGGTGGAGGGTGGCGGACCTGAGCTCTTATTGAACAGTGCACTGATGTATAAACCGCGCTTAGGCGTCATGAAAACAAAAAAGAAGTAATTCCTCAGCAGCAAGCAAAACACAGGAAAAAATGCGGCTCCAAGGTTGTGCGGGAATCGAAACGTAATTATTCAAATATTTACGAAGTACTAAAGCAGGTTTGCAGCGGCGAGCAAAGACACCTTGACGCATCACACCAAAAGAAACGAAAGCATTCCGTGTAGCAGATAAATTCCGAAACCCTGGCTGGATAAGTATCTATTTGCCCACCAGAACAAATGTCCGAGTTCTTTAATATATTCTCGCAGCCAACATGACGCTCCTCAATCTGCCGTTTTGTTTTCAGTCGCGGAATGAGGAGGATTGGAGAAGAGAGCGGAAGGGAAAAACAAGTTGTATTTTCTCTCGTGCCCCGGGGAACCGCGATTCGCGAAAGCGCTAACTCGTTTTCAGCGATCGTACGATGACAACCGTTAGAGTCTTTTCTTTTTCTCTCTCTCTCTCTTTCTTTTTTCTTTTTGAGGAAATTGGAGGCACGCTGCAAATATGAGTCGAGTAAAACAAACGCTGCACCTGCCGGTTACTCGCATGAGAGCGCTCGGAAAGCGCTCCATTTCCTTCGTCTTCCCTTGGGCGCAATCCACTTTTTAAACATGCAGCAAAAGAGAAATTTCGGCGGGCTGCTTTGGTTGGCGAACGGCAAAACCACATGACGAAAGGACAGGGAGAAGGAAATACAAAAATGGCCCTTGTCAAGAGAACGTCTCGTTGTGTGCACACGCGAAAGAGATAACAGCCACTGTTGGACAGACAAATGCCTCGGGCACCCGCGCGCAAACTCAAATGGAGATCAGACAACGAACCAACAGAGAAGAAATAAGGAACGCGCGCAAGAGAAGAAGTTCTCCAGTGAAAAGAAACAAGCGGCAGAAGCAAACAAGACAGCTTGAAAGGTTCCTCGGGGGTCGTCAGAGAAAATTGCCCGCCAAACAGCGTTAGGAATGCGCGGCTGCCAGGAACGAAAAACGAAAGCGCGTCATTTTTTTTTCTCCCCCCCCCCCCCCCCCCTCTCTCCTTGAGCGAGGTTCCCGTCTTGGAGCACGGAATAAGGACGGCCGGCGCACGTGCTTCATGCTGTTCCTCTTCCCCCAGCGACAGCGTTGGGCCACGCGCGGCAGCTGCTGCTGCTGCCTGGGGCGCATCATGCTTCGTTCGGTGATAGAAAATGATGATGGTGGTGGTGTGTGCGTTCTCTTTTGGCATCGCCAAGGTGAAGGCCGGCGATACGCCAATCACGCAGGGTCAGCGACTCCTACATCGCGTACTATACTACGCGCCTGGGAAAGAGGAGGTAGCGGAAAGTCAGGAATTGGACAGCCGGGTACCCCCCCCCCCCCCCCCCCCCCCCCACGCGCGCCACCGTACGTGCCGTATAACCCGGTCTTGGCTGCTTCCCCCCCTCCACCCTTGGCGGGGTCTTGAATTTGGGTTATCCGCGGACCAGCGAATCTTATGCAGATCCACGCCTCGCTGTTTAGTAGCAACTCCCCCCCTCCTGACCACCCTCTCCCCGTTTCGTGTTGGTTCGTTACTGTTCGCGGCGGCGAGGTGTTCGGGCGCGCGCTGGATGCCGCCGAGCTGCTCTGGCGACGCGAAACGGGTTCTATGTGCTCGCTGGCTAAGCGGCCGCCGATGCAGCCGCGCCGATCGGCGGCCTGTCAGACGCCCAGGGGTAGATGGCTCGGCTCGTGGCTTCGCGTCCAAATGTGCCATTTAGAATGATACCGTGACCGCGGCGTCTATTATTTAGGAAATATCCCCGGTCATGCGGCGCGATGCCTATCGGGACGAAAACGCGCCGAATGGCGTTCGCAAACAGCTGTCACGAATGGGCTGAATATCACGGCCTCAATAGTGGTCCACAGATTGCGTCTGCCAACAAGACGCGCTTTATTGTGGAGATGACGGCCGGCCCGTTGCGCTCCTTTCGGCCCGAGGCGGCCGCCATTCACGTTTCGCATGCCGCAAAGGTCGCCCATTCACGCGGAGTCGAGGGCTCGAATTTGTCAATAGCCGCGGATTCTTTTACTACTGGCGCACATTCGCGGAGCTACTGGAGCGTAACTGTTGTGCTCTGCCGGCACTCCGCGAAAGTGAGAAGAATAGGATGCGCTAGTTTTTCGATGATGCAGTCGATCATGTTTGTAGTGACATCTAGTCCAGAGATGACCCACGAAGCAATGTGTGGAACTGCGGGCCAAAGAGAAGAAAAGTAACATACAAAAAGGAGCTTCAGCCTGCGGGAAGCTGGGAGAACAGCTACAGGTTGCATTTTAACGCGATAAGGTTAAGTGTCTCCCGTTCTGCAGAAAATCCGGCGTCGTCGGCGGCGGCGTTGTGAGTGAAAAAGCAGGTGCCCACCTGCTTTTTCACTCACGTGGCCTTGTGACATCGTCACAACCTACCCACAGTGGCAATCTGTCCACTGGAGTGTGAGTAAACTGTACATTATGGTAGGTGGCAGTTAAATTATTGATTGGTTGCGACAGGTTGCTAGGGAAGAGCAACTTGGGCCGCACAAGCACCGTCGATGGCTCTGTTTGGAACGGCCACCTGCCGGGGCAGTGGCGCATCTCTTAACCGCTGCACCACAATGCCAGGAGTGGTGTGAGGACTCCCAGGGATCTATGAATGTAGAGTAGATAATGACCGTGTCTGTGAAGGGATACTCAAGGAGGACCCCAGGCCGCTGAAGGGACCCATTAAACCTATCGCTTCTTACATTTAATGCGGAGCTGGAGTGTTCCGTCAAGTTTTTAGACGCAGTGCCGCAGCAAGTTTTTGAGTTGCGATCCTGCGTAACAACGGCACAAACCAGGATAAAGGGCGCAAAGTATTTATTTGCATTTGTTTAGCGTTGGCGTGAGAGAAATACAACAGCAAGCAAGCACGCTATATCTCTGAAGGAATCGCGGCAGGAACTTCTTATTTCCATTTTTTTTTTGCCGTCCTCAGGAGTGCACACTGTGATTGTGGACTTCATGTGGACACAGCGGTTATTCAAAAAATAAGGGTAGGGATCGTTTAATTTTTTTGCATTTTTTTTTTTGGCGAAGGTAAGCAGCCATTTTGACGGGGATTAACTGGACCCTAATTGAAAATCTTCGTTCCCGTGAGCAAATGTTGCGAAGACTACAAGAAAAACACCCAGAGAATTGAGCTGTGGAGGCAAGGTCTGGGCAGCATGCACAGCAATATAGCGGCATACATGCTGTGTTGTCGCTGCCGTAAGCCGTGATTGTTTCACGTGCACTGCTTCGCTTCTGCGTGTCAGGCTTGGTACGTAGACAGGCCTTCACTCTGCCACGCGCTTTCCTCCGCGCGCTCATCACATTCTGCCTCATTTTCTTCGCGCCTTCTTATGTCCTGGTTATCTTCCGTGTCTTTCATATCCCATTTCTCCCTCCCATTCTCGCAGCAGCATCTTTAAAGATACTGAGCACGATCGTGATCGGACTACGAGTGGAAAACAAGCTGCTTACCTCAGGGTGAACGAGTACCCGTTTCAAAGAGCTCCAGCCTCGAAAACTGTGTTTCGCGAAAGGAGGCAAAATTTTGCGCACGAATGGTTATGTTGATTGCGTTGCATTGTTTGTCATATTGGAAATGACGCGAAATCAATAAACATGCAAGCCAAAGGAAACCTGCTACAGTCGTGTCCGTGGCATACAGAATGCGCTATAATGAATTAATCTTTACACGACAGAATAGTGCGCTGGCATATAAGAGAAGAAGGAATGAGAGTGACAACGAGAAGCCACAGCAGCAACAAGAAAAATGAATGGTCGCAAAAAAGGCGCAATCTCACCTCGTGCAGCAACGCCAACGTTGCTCCGAAGGCGGCTCGGGCGTCGCACGCGGAAAGCCAAGTCTGGTGCGCAGCTGGACAGCACCCCTGCCGCGCGGAAACGACTGAATGCAGAAGCGATAAGCCGGGCAAACCACACTAACAAGGAAGAGATATAAGTGCTCGGGTGGGATATTTGCGTGTGGGACGGAATGAACTACTTTGTACTGCTAGCGAATGGATACATGTGGCCATGGAAACTACAAAACAGATCCTCTGAGGAGAATGTGAGCACCCTTTAATTTCAAGTCTACGATCACTACGCTTGGGTACCTGCATTTTTTTCGTGCGGCTTACTGCGCTGATAATCTCTTGTGTACTTAGAAAATGTGTCGTGGAGGCACGTAGAATAAAGTTTCAGGAATCGGACTTAGCCCGTCGTCCACGACTTTATACTTGAAGCGTCAGAAACTTTATTGATGTTGTATTTAAGCGCAAGATATTTTTATTGCTATGTTGAACTGTTGGGTTTAAAGACCTTTAATCGCGTGTTTTTAGCAAGATTCGACTTCTGCACCCACCCTGAATACGTAAACCTGAGCGCAGTTGAGAAGATAAAAGTAAATGAAAATCAAGCATAAAAGTTTTCCTTTCCCTCAATGCTATGACAGCACGACAACGCCGTAACAAGACATCATCAATGGGCGGCAATTGCCTCCGCTTGCGTGTGATGCAAGCAAGAAGTATAAAAAAAGTACTGAAGCTTCCAAGCTGCTATTTGCACTCCCGCAAGAAGTTCAAGCCCAACTGTTACAACGAATTTTCTTCTCGTGGAGCCGTGCGCCAATGCCCACTCACAATCAGGTATTGATACTATTCTAATTCTGAGATGTTTTCGTCAAAACACGCTCGGTTTTGGCGCGTCTCACAGGGTTGTTTTCAAGCCATAGCCGCTCTGCTGCCATATGATGGAACCGAAATAAAATTTCCAGAATAGCTTCGATGACTCAAATCGTCGCAGTGACCTTCTTGAAAAGGAAAACGTTCACTTCGGTGATATTTCTGTGGCCATAAACTCGCTTCACTGATGTTATTACTGCAAGAAGCCTCGTGGGCAAGTGCGGTCTTTTCGTTCATCTATTGGGAATATGTCATGGACGACATCGTAGACGGATCTAGCCGTCTTCAGAGGCTGTGGTGAACAAATAGGTTTATTATTGACGAGAAATGACGAACAAAAGCTTCTTAAGCGGCGTTAACTTCCTTCGCTTGCTTATTCGCAAAGCGATAAGCGAGCTGCCTTTAGCCAAGGGCAGAAAATGGAAGCGCCTCGAAAACGACGTTTACGTCCTACTTCACTCGCTGTGAGCGTGTGAAAATTCACGCGATTCGACCGACTCTCTGACGCAGGAACAAACTCGAAAACAACGTGAAGTATTGTGCGGTATGTGGCGAATGGAAAGGGGAAGCAAACGAAAAATTGCGCATTCACTGCTTACACTTCTGGATCCCGAGCCAGTATTTATGAAGACTCAGCAAAATTGCGCGCATTAACCAACTTTATTATTCGCCAAGACATTTAGAGATGAAGTAATGGCAAGTTCTAGCGCTTTTACTAGAGCTCAAATAAAAATAGTAAAACATATACAAACGGTACTCACGAGTGAACAAGGCCCGAATTCAAACCAAACGAAGTATACGCTGTATAAAGCTTTCGAGAGTGACCCCTCGACAGTTGTGAACAGGTGTAAAGAGATGAAGAAGAACCTTCAAAAATTACCGAAGAGTTTTCGAAGAAGTTTTATGCTCTGCTTGCAGCAACAGCAAAGAAATCGTGGCTTGCATCAGAAACTTCTGCGATTTTCTTTTGCCACCCACGCCATGCTTCAACACAGTAGCGAGCTGTTGACGGTGTCCTGATCAGATCAGTACGGCGAATGTTTACAAAAAAGGACGCACAGGCGAGGTAACAACTCTCATCTTCGTTACGAAACACATAATCGAACTTGAGCGGATGAATTGCATACTAAATGCGCCAACACTCAGAGGCTTGGCTGCTGAACTAACGGGGCTGCTGTTCCGTTAGTTTAGTCTTTCCCTTCATGCATCCGCTGTGCTAGTGTCTCGACGTTACCACAGCCTGTATACAGGTGCCGTCAGTGCAGTGTCGCTCTCTATATCTCCATCCGTGGCTTATGCCCAAACGACGTATCTAGGAAGTGAACGTATACGCACATTTATTACAACATCTCAGCCAACTAATACGGTAATACCCTGTCGGTGATCGTTGCATACGAAAGAATCAGCTGTGGCACCGCTCTGAGCGATAGGCGTCCTACTGGGCAGGCGGTCAATGGAAGAGAAGACGCAAGGAGGCGGCAAAGGGCCGATTTTTCTCCGCCATTGAAGGCGAAAAGGCCGGGTTTCTTCTTTACTGTATTTTTTACATCCTCAGACGTACGGCCTCGAATTTTCGATAAGGGTTCCTCCCACTTCCCCTTCTCCGCTCAACTGTAACTCAGACTGATTTCCCTGACCTTCTTTGTAAACAAACGCCTGCCTTTTTCAGAATCAGAATTAGTCTTTATTTACTTATGGAATTGATGTGCACAGGATATCACGCAGAAGGAGGTGACGAAGTCAGTTACTGTATTGGGGCTTTCTCTCGCTATGTATGCGCATTTATGTTTCGCGTGTGACAGCGACTGCCGTACAGGGTGCGGAGCTTGCCCACGCTTTGACTCTGTTGCTGTTGTCCTAAGAGTCCGCCCACCGTTCTCACCGCAGGCGCTGTCTGCCCTGTGTGTGCTGTGCGCCTTTGCCCGCACCGAAGCTGGCGGCGGCGGCTACGGAGGCGGCGCCGTGGCCGTCGCCACTCCAGTCATCGCCAAGACCACGCCCGTGCTCGTGGCGGCCTCCAAACCTGTGCTGCCCAACGTGGGCCCCGCGGCCCACTACCTCGGCTACGCGGGTAACGTCTTCGAGCAGCTGCTGGGTTTCAGCGGACACTACGGCCTTCCCAGCGGAGGTGGCGGAGGGGGCAGAGGTACGGGCCAGACTGGCCTGCGCAATGCGAAGAGGAACCCTGAGGCGAGCGGTAGAGCTAGGCGCAGTCCATGCGCAGCCACTTCATCGTTTCTCGGAGGAAGAGGGGAAATGATTGGCATCGCAGTGCAGGCAAATTTTAAGAATCACGTTATTTGCCATTCAGCATTCTCGTTTCGTGACACTTTCTGACGAATAATTACTTCAAAACCGGGTTAATTGTAGAGTTATGGGACAGGTCTTCGTCCTGCAGCAGGCGTAGTCAGCTAGGACAATGATGATGATGATGATTTACTCCAAAAGAAAGTTCCCCGTATAGAATACGTAGACTGGGCAAAAATCTTGGAAGCGGAAAGTCCGCCGTCGATAGTTCAGATCTGATCATTGTGAGAACTGGTAAGGTAAGATAATACATTTCCAATGTATGCCACGCAATGATGCGAAAGGAAGCGCCATTGATGTCGCCTAAATCACCGGTCCCAATAGCCCCGCGCAGAACGTGCGCGCAGTGTACCTGCGCAGCTCGTATGTCAGGTCGATAGGGCGTGCCCGTTTATACGATAAGGTCGAACACACACGGCTCTTGGCCGCGCATGGCTGCCGGCTGACCAACGCTGCGGGGCGCAGCTGTAGGAGTGTGCCGCAAGGCAAGTGGTTTCAGGCGCACGCTTCGCTTGGCGTCCTCCCTTTGTTCGCCAGGTCTGGTGGGTGCAGTGAGACTGCCTGTGTTCAGCGGCAGCGTGTTGCTGGGCCACGGCCACGGCGGTGGCGGTGGCGGTGGCGGCGCCTTCCTTCTGGGTCATGGAGGCGGCTTCGGCGGCGGTGCCCTCAAGACCTACAAGTTGGCTTCGAGCTCGTACGGCATTCCCGTGGGCCTGCCCGTAAGCCTGGCCCACGGCTGGCACTGACAACGCGGGAGCTGGCCCTCCCGACACTTCCTCAGCGTGAGTCTGCCGCCACTCATCACGATCCATCGCACTCTACTCGAGCGGTGCTCTGGAGGGATCTGCATAGGCTGGGAGTGCAGAGGAGTTCGGGTGTCTAAAGAGAGCCCGAAGTAGCACGTCCGCAGCAAAAACGCCGACCGCGTTCTGCAAGGACCGTGTACGGCGGTCATTTGCGAGCACCCTGCTACATTGTTTCCACTCGGCTCTCAGATGCGCCATTATGCAATTGCAGAATTAGACAGGCGACCTCGTTGTTCGTGTCCTTGACTATAAATAGCTTTGTGCGCCCTGGTGAAGGCCTCCCTCATTCCCACTGCTATGCCAGATCACTTACTTGCTCTATTGTATTCGCGTTGCTTCATTTTTGCTGTTGCATAAAAGGTTTATTCTCAGTATCTGTTTCCGGCTCGAGCAGATAACGTTTCTTGTTCTTTCTTTAGACCTTTTACCTGTAACCGGCTCCCAAAAAACGAAATCTGTGCTTTCCTGTATTGAAGTACCGAACAGTAAAACTTCATTGGCGTTCCTTTTTTTTTTCAAATAACTAATAATGCGCAGGATGTGCAGGAAGTCGGTGCTTTAGGTCTGCTTATAAGACGACGTCAATTGCAACTACCATGTCCAACATTCTGGGATAAAAATTTTGAATATTACAAAATTGTGGCGTACTGTTATGGAAATACTGAAGGCAATGGTCCATTCTTCCGATGTAAGCAAAATCTTCCTTTTAAATTTTTTCCATCGCTCGCATTGACCAGTTAAGACTGCCACAGAAAACCAATGGGGAATGCTTTTGACGATAGCAAAAACGTTAATAGCAAAAATTGCAAGCCTGCCGACAGGAAGATACTGGGGTGTGTCGACTGTTATATTTAAATCTTATAATATATATGAAATAATTGCGTTCATAAACTCTTTTTCGTCCAAAAATGTTTTTGTCCAGAATTGTTGCCATGAAAAAAATTCTGAAATCTGGAACATTGCGTACAAGGCCAGATACGATACATGCAGTCATCATATGTGCCTGGTGTCTGACAAAACAAAAGGACATCTTCTGCACTTAGATGCTTGTGCAAAGCCATCAATCTTCATTTAATTGTGCATTCTCGAGCGTAGCGTGTTTTCAGAGGGAGGGTGTTACACCTAGAAGAAGCGGCGCTGGCTTTTAATTTTTACACACCACTCCTTATAGCGGCTGGCAGGCACATCTGAACAGCGTTTCTTCACGCCGCCGGTCAAACTCAATTTCGCAACTAAACAGATAGGTAAAGACGCCGCTGTAGTTCAGAAACTCGAGATTTTCGCGAGATCCACGACAGATTGCAATATTGTGGATCTGAAAATCCGCGAAAAAAAAAAAACTGGAGAAACGATCTAGGTGGGCTACCTAGGTCACGTGACCTTATGACGTCATCACAACCTGCTCACCGGATGATGAGCGAACTGCCAACCGTGGCAGGTGGCAATTAAGCAGTTAAATTAACGACTGGTCGAACTCGGGAAAAGCAACCTGGGTCGCACAATCCGCACCGGTGGCAGCTCCTGCCATTGCAGGGCAGTGGCGCATTGCTTAACCATTGCCCCAGGAAATTGGTATGAGCACTGCTGTGGATCTATGAATGTGAAGTCAAGAATGACCAATTCCGCATATGTAGCAATTCACCCATTAACGCTATCGCGTCATACCCTTAAGGCGGAGTTTAAGTGTCCTCTCCATTTGTTTCCGTGCGCTACACAAGCTTGTTAACGGGACACTGAGTACAACTCCATCCAATTACTGCTCTCAGTAAAAAAAAAAAGAAGCGATTCGCTGGCGCTTTCTGGCTGTGTTTACATTTGTCCAGCGGCAAAATACGCATATATCAGCGGAAAATTTGGATCTAAAATCTCACTCGTGTCGTCCTTGCAGTAAATGACGGGTTGCCTCCGTTTTGAAGTGAATGGCGGCGTAACGTAGCCCCTGAGGTGCGTACACAAAACGCTACCAGGAATTTGGGGCGAGCGCTTCTAGTTCCTTTGGCTGCCACCAAGTTGCGCGCTTGACTTTGAACGCCTTATACTCGAATGTGACGGTATCCATCCGGATGTCGATGCAGGCACAGACACTGTCTTGAGGCCGTATGTTTTAGAGATAACAATGGTCATGAGAAAATGTGCGGTGGAAGTTGGCGAAAAGCGATTGGAAAATTGGTGGCTCAAAAGCTGAGAGGTGACATAAGGTTAGAAATGTAGGATTAAGAATGTATTTAACAAATTGCGAATTTAAAGACCGAGTCATAACACAGTTAAGGAAATGCAAAGAAAAATGAATGAGAAAGAAAAATGAAAAAAAAAAAGAAATCGTGCATGGTGGCAACTGCCACCACCCTGTTCCAAAAAGGACGTTCCTATCTTCCAGTCATCAATCTATTAATAGATAGCGCATTGACACCATCCGTGGTTTAAGGAGAAAGATAATGACCCAGTCGCTGCAGAACAGAACGTGACAGGCCGCTAGGCTTAGAAGCATTGGCTGGGCGTCGTCCCGAATTACTAGTAGCGATCGGTGTCGACGCACGCATTTTACATGCGATATTGGTCGATGATGGCGACACCTATGTTTCGTTTTCTGCTTTGTTTTAGCATATAAAAAGTACATTTTCGGTGATAATGGCCGCTTCGTGATTAGAGCACGGTCCCCTATAACTGCAGGAAAACTTGTATCTGTCCATGGTGCCCCTTTAACAATGTGGTGCCTCCTGAGTTTATGGCCTCTTGATTCCAAGTGAAAGGGGTAAGCTCATCTATGCGCCCCACTGGCTATGCAGATATCCGAGCAGTCATAGCCGCATGATTCTGACTGAAATAGTTTACTGTTCTCTGCACATGGTGTTTTCTTATACAGAAAACTTATGGTACCGCCTGCAAGTTACATTTCACTAACTCAGATTACATTCTATTCCCGCGCATTCTTGACTATCGGCACATCAATGTGGCTTCCCAAAAAATCTCTGGAACAGCGATTAATGAAATAAGTGCACACCAAAATCCTATCAAGTAACCAAGACTTCACAGCTGCATCCCGGAAATGATTTCGCGATATAACTTGTTCGGCGAAGTTCCAGACCAAGAACTTTGGGCTTAATCAGCCAAATGCAGCACAGGTCGCTAACCACCATTGACTGGCACTATGGTAGTGAGTCAGTCAGAGAAAAAGCGAAATAAAACCACTGTCTTGGCCATGCCTCCAATCTCATCCAAACATGTAACTTACCCTTACTGCTTAATGAATCTGAGTTTTCCTTTCTCGCTGCAGGTACCACAAGACACATCAGCCATCAGAATACCAGGAGGACATCTGTACATAATGTTTTCCATTGCAGCTCATTACGTTCTGTCTTTGTTCAATAAAGCATGTTTTCTTTTTTACTGTTTTAAACTCGTGTTTTGGTTCTATTTACTTCATCTATCTCAGGTTTCATGTCACGGTTCGCCGACCGGACAGTAAGCTTCACGACGGGACAGTAAGCTTCACAGAAAAAAAAGAATCGGGGTTTGGGGCCGGTGCATGAGCTACATGTAATGAGCCATCAGATACGATGGCGTTGACACTTTAACACTGCCCGCAGTCAGCCACCACCTACACGACGATATTACGACCTGCGGTTGGGAACTCTACGTGTTTGAAAACGACATCGGGTTATTTATTTATTTATTTATTTATTTATTTATTTATTTATTTATTTATTTATTTATTTATTTATTTATTTATTTATTTATTTATTTATTTATTTATTTATTTATTTATTTATTACCTCAAAGACCCCGGACATGGGGCATTACATGAGGGATTGATGCTCATTGATGTACCGGCCTGCAATGCTGAAGACCTCGAAGTAGTGATGCTTTGTCATAAAAAAGTGTTCTAAAGTGCCCCAGATATCAGAAAAAGGCTAGTTTCGTCATCCAAGGCTGACGGCTTTCAAGACCTCCAGCAGAAAAGAGTCAGTGACTGCTTCTTCTACAGCCGGTTTAACTAAGACGTAATATGAATTAGCTGCGATGTTCCGATGTCCCAAATTTGTTACATATCCCCAAACAACTTCGCTGCCTGGAAACATTACAATGCCTGGAAAGGTTTCACCATTTCAACATCAAGACGACGAAGTGTAGAGCGGCCGCACTGTCATATTCAAAGCCTTTGTATAACCGTCAAGGTAAGAAGCACTGCAAAGAGGTATGCACGCAGTGCGACTGAAACTTCGGTGTGGTGTGGTTTCTCTATCTCTCGAAATATGGCTGCTTTATGAGGGTCGCCAAAGAGCAGAGCTCCGTATAAATTTGCACTGCCTAGGCCTTTTTGATGTGCGCTGACAGCACATAGCTCAGGGGCGTTTTTTCATTCTATCTACACCCAAGTGAGGATGCAGCGGCCGGAATTCGACCCCGCGACCTCGGGCTGAGCAGCCGAACGCCAAAGCCACTGAGCAGCGCTTAATGGTGTCCTAAAAGACAAGACATAGCGCACAATAAAGACGCATTATGCATTTCAGTCGAAGGTCAAACTGCATGCCGTCGCGGCGCTGCCGTCATCAATGCCAGAAGCAGCATGATCATAATCAGTATTATCATGATTGTCATCAGCTTTATCAGGTGGCTTATCACAGGAGCATTGTCATTATGATAGCCATGATCAGAGGTCAGCGGCATTGCTGTTGGCCTCCAATGGCACGAAAGGTTTTTGCAGAGTAGTTTGTTTTTCCCGGGGACGTTATGCCTTCCCTTATTCTTTGTCTCTCGACGGTCGATCTCTTTTGTCTTAGTTTTCCTGTCCTTGTATCTATAGGTGCCAAGTTGTCAATCCGCCAGGGGACGAGCGAGGCAATTAGCAACCTCTATGTTTCTCATTTGTTCCTCTCTTTCTCCCCCTTTCTAGCCGCGCATGTTCCTTGGCAAGAGATATACACGGGCGAAGGG